>NW_008679042.1:28032-65616 GCF_000695815.1 Acanthisitta chloris
CAATTTATGTTAATTTTTCCAATGTTCAGACTCAGTCTACCCAAAAGCACATGATATGCAATATTATGGTGCAATTTCTGCATTCCTAGATTAAAAAACATTTGTTCAGGATTCCAAACATCAAGAAGAAATGGTTTTTCTCTATTTTCTGGCTTAGATGGTTATTCTCAGTTTGATTACAGTGCCACACTGAAATCCATGCCTCTTCTATTTGCCTGTGACTTGGAATGATTTTGTTCGTAGTGTCTGTGCTTCACAGACTACTAAAAGAAGATCACAATCAAAGCAAGCAAGAGAGAATAAAGAAGTACAAGGAAGGGAAGCAACAGATACCAAGATTTGTGCAGTAAGAAAAACCATTCACTACAAAAACATGGTTCTCACTCACTCTGGAAACACAGTTTTACTTTCTTTTTCCCTTCAGTTTCACTCTTTGCATGAACCAGATCCCTATCCATTTGTACTGACAGTTTAGGAGTTATTTCCACAGTGGCTCTGTCTATAGGAAAACATTTGTCAGCATATAAAAAGAAGCATCCAGCTTTGCCAGACCATTGGTCCACCTTGACTTTTACCTTCTTTAACAGTGGAAACAGATGCCATCTGAAGAAAACATGTTATCATTTTATATGGCATGTCCAGCAGGTTTCTCCCAGTACAGGTAAAAAACATTCTAACAAATGTAAACTTTTGATATTTAATTTTGAACAAAATAAACCTATCCTCACAATATACCTTTTCCCTGCTCTGACAGTGTTTCTATTATAGATCTAGTTTGCATAGCATTGCTGCCTCAGGCTAATTTGTCTATTTAGTAAGACCTAGAAACTTAGCTATAGCTACAACGGCTATAGCTAATTATTTCTGTATGCAGTCAAGGGCTTAGGGATGGATTTGGGTCTACTATACCATGAGTGAATAGGACTCTCCAAGATAAACTATTTTAGTGGGTTTGTATTCACTGTGAATACTGTTGTGAACTGTGCTATGATTTTGTAACTGCCAAAGCTGTTCTAAGCACAGGAAAACTTTTTGCTCTCCATTCTTACCATCTATTTCCCGTTGACACCTCCTCACCTGTATGCCTAAGAATGCACTGTATTTGGGGTCACTGGGCAGAGGATCATTGCTCCAACCATAGCACCAACAGGAGGATGCACACTGTGGGCACACGGGCTGCACGTACAGCTTGCAAAATGCTCTTAGCCAAACACACTATCTGAAGACTTTTCCTTGGATTAAAATCTACTATTCGAAGTAAACTAGACAGAAAAGCAGTAAAACATACTTATGTTTACGGGATCAGTGCCCAATATTTACCATGTGGATTAAAAGATTTTAAATCATGTGTCATACAGCCTAAATCTGAAAGTGTCATACAGTCAGGAAAGTCTACTCCCAGATGCACAGGCCCAATGGTTAGAGAGACTCATTTGAATCTCTCTTCATACACAAAATACATAAAGAAGTTCCGAGCCAGATTAGTGATACTTACACCATCATGAAGAAAAATGGTTATTAAAAATTCAAGTGTTTCCCAAATGTAATAGCATAGTAAAGCTGTGCCACTAGATTTCCTTCTATGTTCAGGGAAATGAAGTTGAAAACCCAAACCCAACACACACATTCATAGTACCAAAATCATAGCAAAATTGAAAGTAGTACTGAATTCTTTTACATGTCTATGATGCATATTAAATACAGTAAGCAAGATAAAAAGGCTTGTCAAAGAGAAATAAAGTGTTACTCTACATCATTAAGAGTTTTAGTGAAGTTAAAAGATTTATCAGACTTTCTGCTGAAGAAAAGGAAATAGCATGTGATTAAAGGAAAGGAAAAAAAAAAGAATACAGAAAGAAAGAAGGAAGTAAAGACTAAAAAGATGTCCTAAGGATCAAAGATGCTTTAATGGATCAGGAAGCAATGGCATCTCATAAAGCAGAGAAAGCACCCTCACTGAATTTATCTGTAGCAGCCAATGGCACGTGACACGCAGCGAATTAAATACCATCTCTGAAAACTATTAGTTGTCAGAAAAAGAAAGAGTAAATATTTCTAAGCAGATCGGTTTTGTGTTAACGCTTCACTAGATGCCTACTAGCAGCAATAAACTGGTTTGTTAAGTGCTTTTAAGGTAGAGTAGCTGCACAAAACATTTTTATACCTCTCCTTTGACTGGTAGCTGATGGAGGTGGAAGAATGCCGGTTGAAGCTAAAATGAGACAAAAATTGCATTTGAAAAAAATATACAAAAATATTGGGATCTCATGTCCTACTGTGAATTTCCTATGACTAAGACGTGCTCATAAGTGCTCAAGTAAACCACATGTACTGATCACATAAGAGCAGTGTTATATCATATTTTCCTTATTTAAGCTAGGAATCACAGTGAAACCTGAATAATGGTAATATAAATAAACAAGCTGCTTCCTAAGTCACTCTCATCCAGTTTTGCTGGTTTCTCTCCAGAAGGAATAACCAATGCTTAAAGAGCTTCAAGTTTATTTAAAACTTTCCTGCTATGCTTTCTTCTTTGTAAGTGAGATCATAAGTGAAGCAGTCAGAAAACACTGCAGATGTGAAAATAAGAGTAACACAATTAGTTAGGGATTAATGACTTCAAACATTCCTCTTTAGGAATATTATAAAGATTTTACTCATGCTAGGTGTTATGCATATGGCCTTGCTCACAAAAGCAGTAACACTACAGAATTGGATCTACCAAAGTTTAAAATCAGATTTAAATAGTTAAGGACATTGATCAAGAGAAATCAAGATCTTTAGGTCCCTCCCAGCCCAAACTATTCTATGATTTCCAAGAAAGCAATGAAGACATAGCTCTTATGGAAGATTTTTATCAGTCCTAAGATGTAGAGTGATGAAATATGAATAGATGTGCTCTGTCTGGCCAGAGCAGTCACCAAAGCTTCTATTTAATTTCATCTTCTGACTGATGGATACAATTCAATCCTCAGCTGAGAGAAACCCTAAAATCAAACCTTTTCTGTAGCTCAGAAGAAATAATAGGTTTGGCATGCCAGTGTTTTGTGAAGCTCAAAAATACACCGTTATCATTTCTTAGAAAGCAAGGGACCTTACCTGTGTATAAGAGACTTTTAACTGCCTCCTACAACAACTACATAGAACCCTCTGCTCACACAAACATGTGATCATTCCAACCGACTAAAAGAGATTTATTTGTAAAACAAACAGTGGATGAAATAGTCCCAGTGACATTTAAGAGCCTAATTGTACTTCTAAAATGCAGAGTACTCTCCTTCGTGACAGCACAATAAGAGGAAATGGCCTCAAGTTGTGACAGGGGAGGTTTAAATTGGATATTAGGAAAAAATTTATTCACCAAAATGGCTGTCAAGCATTGGAACAGACTGCCCAGGGAAGTGGTGGAGTCACCAACCAGAGAAGTCATCAGCCCTGGAGGTATTTAAAACACTTGTAGATGTAGTTCTTAGGGATGTGGTTTAGCAGTGGACTTGGCAGTGCTGGATTAGGAGCTGGACTTGATTTTAGAGACTCTTAAATGATCCTATGAGGCTCACAATGGGCAAATCAGGTCCTCTTAAGGTATCTTATATAGATACTCACAAATAATTTTCTAAGTAACTCATCACTTTGGAATTTTGAAAGTTCATACATAAAACTAGAAGTCAATGGCAGTAACATCCTTGCATCTGTTTCTACCTTCTATTTGTGGTAATATTCACCAACTTCTTGAAACTAAAGTTATGATTAGTATACATCCACTCAAATAAATACAATTACATCGGCAGTTAATGTTATTTCTTATGTTTTATCAGGTCCGTACTGGAATTACTTCTCCTGTGTAACTCCCATGGCTGTAAACAGACATGTTTCCATCCTAAAACTGAAAACTCTTCTGATGTTCTGTTCTGTAGCTATTTCATTTTTGCATCGGTTTCAGCAATGTGAAACCAATCAATCTGCTATCATGTATTACCTATGCACAGCACTTAACTGCTGTTTTCTCTGATTCTCTTGAGAAAGACCATTATACTTCTTGAAGAGAAGCCTTCAAATTTGTGCACTTTGATCATTTCAAACATCACCTTTGGGTGATTCCTAACTACCTTTTTATATAAAGACAAGAGAGACATGACTAATTATAATCTCAGATGTATTGCTGATTCAGTTTTTCATTATTTCTGAAGACTGTGTTCAAATGAATCTTAAAATTGACCATTCTCTCCTCTGTTAGTGTTGTCAAAGCATTAATGAAAGCAGTGAAAAGGCTTAGAAGTGAGGCAGTACACAGCATTCTCTATTTCTAGTGATAGAAGCTACCTTACCCTGTAGTGGTCTTTCATTAGTCATGATTAAGAGCATAATAAAAGAAGATTCGTGATTCCTGTGTGTTCACCAAGAAAAAAATAAAGGTAGTCCATCGTTCTCACCCAGTGTCACTAGACAAATATTTTCATTTCAGGATGGCAAAACCAGCACAAACCAAACAGCTGAAATACCTTAGTTTCAAAAGGACCTCTTGGTCACCCACTACATTTTTAGATGTAGTTGAGTTGTTTCCTAGTTTAGTTTTCATGTGAAAGCTCAGGAAGCAGACTATTCCTTTAAATTCATCATTGCTTGTCAATAGTTTTTGCCAAGTCAATCTCTTAAGAAACTGAAAACTTTAAATCAGAGAGCGTAATAGAAAATCAAAACAAATTAAGTCAAAAGAAGAAGAAGAGAGCTTTACAGATATACCTAGACTGAGATGAGATAGCAGATGAAATAGTGGAAGCTGCTAATGACATGTTCTTGGACCCATGCAAAGGCTTAGGCTGTGAAAGAGAGCTGGGGGCTGCAAGTACTCTGCAGAAGACACAGTAAAAGCAAGATAATTTAACAGGGACAAAAATCATGACATCAGAACCAAGCTTTGTCGGAGTTCAGATACAGGAGCACTGCTGCATAGTTACCAGGAACAGGGTTTCTGTAGCATACATCTGCAGACTTACAGAATAGCACAACCAAGCACATTCCTACAGAACACAAGACAAAATGCACATATTATGTCAAAAATCTTAAAACCAGACTCTATTGGGAACTAAGAAAGACAATAATACAGAACAGGACTTTTGTCAAGGATACATGCTTTTATCTGCAAGATCTGAAGATGTTTGAGTCTGAGCACAAAATAAAAATTTGAATAAGAAAGCAGTACCAGACAGAAGATTCTCCTATTTAAAACAGAAGTCATTGGAATGATTAGTTCAGTAGAGGCATTTTTTTGTTTGAAGCATATGCTAGAAAATCCATTTTCTTCATGCTACAGTTTCAACTGAGGGATAAAATTACTTAAACCTTATCGTTATTTCACGTGAAAGTGCCTTACAGCCCTGTTCTGAATTACAGCACAATGCCTTATACTCCTTTGCTGGCTGGCTGATTGATTTTCTTGCACTGGAATAAAAACACTGGATTCTGGCAGGTCACAGTTAGGTAAAAACTAACTAAAGTGAGAAACTGAGTAGTTGGTATATGTGCGTAATCTAAGTCAACTACCAAAAATTAAGCAAGCAGTGGAACCAAGAGAACATTTCCAATTCCATTTAGAAATATCTAAGATATGACTGGCTACATCTGAGGTCTCATATTTAAAGTAGTTTACATTACTGGAAGTGTGTTTTTCCTTGGATGTTTAAAGCATGCTAAAATAGACATCTTTTCAGAATATTGATGTGGCAAAACCCAAAGATAAAAGAACACCATGCACCAAAGGAATTCACTCTTACTATCTCCAAAATTTCTGTCATGTAAGTGACAGCTGTATAAATCCCACACATTTCTGTCTGACAGCTTTTAATATACAACTGTAACTCCCACCGTACTACAAGTGTTACCAATGCCTACTTCCTTGAAACTCACTTCAGCTCTAAGGCTAATTCTCATTAGAGAAAAAAAAAGATTAGATTAATCTAATAGAAATTAATTAACCTACAGAGCAAGTCAATCATCAAGTCCACCATGTTTTACTGCTATGTCATCTGCTATGATATGGTGAGCTCAATCACGTGAGTGAAAATTTAATTTTCCATTTCATGTCCTACTGCAGAAACACTATTAAAAGAACCTTTGTTCACTGTAACTATTATGAGTTGTTGTTTGGGTTTGATTACAACTGGTGAAAAAACATTTCTATTTTTATCCCTAGACTTGCTTTTTGAAAATGCAGGTAACATTTTCAGGACAGTTATATTTTGCAGATTCTTTGCAAACATGTCCCTCAAAACTAAAAAAACCCCAACAACAACAAAAAAAGACAACAAAGCCCCCAAAAAACCCCAACCCATCCCCTGCTCCAAAACAAACCCCCCCAAAAACCCCAACCCATCCCCTGCTCCAAATATATAAAAGCATATAAACCATATTACAGCTCTTCATACTACATTCTTCAGTTAAGAATGTGTATGCAGCATTCCAGAGCCATACAGGGTATAGAGCAATGAAGCATTACCTTTGGAAGGAGGATGAGAAAGACTCTTGCACTATTGAGGTGTTTGCTGGTGGTGTCATCAGGCTGGCTGTATTTGGAGCAGCAGTAGCAGGCTGAGGTGCTGAAGCATGTGGTGCAGGAGCAGCAGAACTGGTAGACACCGGAGCATGCTCAACAGGGGTACTAATTAGAGTTAAATTAAATAAAACAAGAAGCATCTTCAGAAGGCACATATTTAAACGCAGAGCATAAAACCTACTATGTTTGAACCTGGAGCTGCAAACATAGTAGCAGGCTGGGTTACTGAGGGAAAAGCACAATTATGCAAAGAAAGACATTTGTTCAGCCTTTTCCATTGTGCAGTTCAGACTGTAATGCAGTTTTGATGCTGCTTGACTGAAATTTATCCCAGGTGTTACACTGCACTTAAGTCCTGCTCTTACTGGAGCCAGTAGGTAGGAAATGTGGCATGCAGGACTTAAATGTTTGCAAAGAGCTTTGTCACAAACTCTTTCAACTTGGATAAATTTCATCCAATATTTACTCCTGAACTTTATGTTAGGAGTAAACTTTTTAATTAGATGAAGAAAAGCATTTTAAAGGTTATTATCATAGTTCTGTATCAGCAGTTTTCCTGCAAATTCCGATTATTCTTTTGGGGAGGTTCAGTTTATTCTGCTCCACTAGCTCTTACATCAAATGAAAACACCAAAATAAAATTATTAAAGGGACTTAAAGATTCAAGTTCTTCACTAACTATTTCAATGAACATAATATCAACATAGAATAATAATAATATATACATTCATTATTCACTTGTCAATAACCCTAATAAAAATCACTAGGTCATTTAAAATTAAAAGGGAGAAAAAAAGAGAAAGAAGGAGGGAAAATTATTTTGTGTTTAGGCAGATTTTACTGTGGATCTTATGAATTATTATCCACAGAACAAATAAGGCACTAAAAATAACAATTTGCAATTTAATTTTTCAGATTATTAGACTATTTTGAGGCACAAATTTTGGTGACAATATATGTCCCCTAGGCATAGGAGACACTTTCTTGATGCCATATTATTGCGATGTGGATTAATTTTTTTTAGTAGTTATTCAAATACTTGTTTATTTTTTAAAATCAGGACATTACTGTATGTGACATAGTTGTCTTGTCCATGAACAGTGGCCTAAGAACATAATCGATGTATTTCTACTTCTTTTGACCTAACTCATAAACACACTGGCACATCTTTGAGTTCTTACAAATTACTCCTATCAGGGTGATGGAATTTGATGATTCTCTTGTGCAAGGTACAAAGAATGTCCAAAATGCTCCTTCCTGAGCACAGTATCAAATAACAAAAGAAAGCTTAAAGTTACACAACTTTTTTTTCAGCCAACCTTAGTCCTCAAACATTCTTCCTCTCAGATTTCTTTCCTAAGCAGATTTGCCATCCATTGTGCAAATTTTCTCTCTGTCAGCCATTCTATCTCAGATTTAATTTTGCTTCTCTCAGAAGTGCTGATCTGGCAAATTATTCACCTCAGGACCTAGAATGAGTGCTCAGTACTTCAGAATTTGTGATAACCCTTGTTCTTCAAGGGACCATCCCATTTCCCCTGTCCTCTTCTTGTATGTTCAGTAGTCTAAATGCTGAGTCTTAATTCAGCTGAATATTTTCTGTTTGATTAGCTGAAACACAAGCATGGTTGTTACATCCACAAATTTGAAAGTTGAATGCAACCCACAACAAAAGCAGAAAATCAGTATTTTCTCCCTTATGAGTTCCATCTGCAATTATATATAGAATAAATGAGCTCCTGAAAATACTCATCCAGTTTGCAATTCTGGGTTTCAAATCATGACTTCAGGTTTTGCAACAGTTTTGCAAAAGTTTCTCCATCATAATATGCATTTGAAATTCAGAGCAGTTCTTCCATCTTGATGCATTTTATGATGTAAATTCTCCCAAGTAGCTAATAGACTATCAATTCCCTAGCCAATGTAGCACAGTAGATGTGTATTACCCATCCAGCTATGGGTCATGGCCTGGTGTGTTACTGAGTTTCAAAACCCATTGCATTTTTTTTCCTTGTGCTCCTGGAATGATCAAATTAAAAGGTGTGAGGTCACAGTTTAGTACTTACATATCTTTGATCTGGCAAATAGGAAAGGACTAAAACCATGCTGCACATAAAAATGGAACTTAATATACATCTTAAAACCAAACACAAACTAGGATTTCACCTATTTTGTCTATTTTCACTGATGTGAAAGGGAATTTGCTACAGATTTCAAAAGACTGAAGACTTCACACCTTGAAGAGAAGAAAACAGTGAACGTACTTAACTGTAACAATCTCCAAAATGATAATCAAAATTCATATTCAGTGCTATATATTGAAAAGGAAGTAAAAGAAAAAAACAATATGTGTGGCCATGGACCTGTGTGAAGAAAGATTTGAACAGAACAAACACATAAATAAATAAAATAAATGCAAGTATACTGGAATACCTGATAAAGCTTGAAAGAAATCCAAGTAAATTTTATCTTGCATAGTGTTTGTAACTATTTCTTTTTATGTGACTAAAGTGTTGATTACCTTCCTTCATGGCAGAATACATTAGTTAACAGAACAAGAAATTGGAATAAATATAAATGAAATAGATATAACCTTAAAATGATTTGGTTACATAAATTATATGCAGTTGGTAACATTTTCAACTCAGTTTTATAGAAAGACCTCTAGAGTAACTTGACTGGTTTTAATCTAGCAACTATAAATTTGAAATAATTTTATTTAAATAGTCAAATAAAATTACCTAACATTTTTTTCCCCTTAAGGTTGCCTCCATTCTAGATTTCCAATATGATTTTTTTTAGTTCTCCAACTGTAGAAGAATTCTAAGACCTGATAAATGTGATAAATGTTATAAAACAGATCATCTATTCTAACAGTTTCATTATTACATGTTACAGAGGTTCATTTGTTTGATTTAAATACAGTCATTCTGTACACTTTCAATCTTTACACTACTTGGTACTTTAAGGAAAATCAAAGGAAACTGAAAAAATCAAACATCTTCATATTTGTGGTAATAAACGTAAGTTAGATGGATGAAAACAAACACACATCTCCTCTCAGCTGCTTTTCACTCATGGAAAGGAACACAGATCAGTAGAGGTTAAGGGGATAATAATGGTTAACAACCATAATGAGAAAACACAGCAACAAATGCACTCTAACACTTAGAGAAGTAAGTGCAGATTATGCTTCTTTCTCTCAGTAAAGTCCTAAGTTCTGACACTTTCTGTCCAAATGACAATCGAGTGGATTATCAAAGCAGTACTCAGTCTCCTTGTAGTAACACATGAAGGTTTTTTTTTTGTTTCTAATCCTCCAACAGATCACTTGTAATGAATTGAAATTATAGGGAATAGAAATAAAAATGGATAGGAAAAAAATCTCTTATTGTAGCATTTGCAGAAAAAAAGTACTGGTGAATGTGTTTAGAGAAAGCCATAACAGGGAAGAGTATCACATTTGAAGATGGGAATGTTTGTAGAAATACAGTGAAAATACAGAAATATCAGCTGCTGTTTCTCTGCTGAAGATACTCAATGACTCTTGTCTCTGTACTGTAGGTGTGATCCTTAGGAGTGCCACTGATATAACACCCACAGGAACTAGAAGATGCTGGAATTCGTAGAACTTGGACACCTGCTCCTTAGGCAATGGGCATTTCCATCTGAAGGAGTTAGAGGTTGTTATTACCAAACCATTCCAAAGCTCCAAACCAGGTCAGTTATGCAGTTACACATCACAGTGTACCTTTCATTACTGGATGAAGTAAGAGGGACTTTCTGGCCAGTAGTGGTGAAACTGGCCTCCCTCTGACTTGGACCCGCTCCAAGCCTCACAGACCCCTTGGAGGCCACTGGCTTAGCATTGTCAGTGTTGGCATCCCTGGTGGATGATTTAGGAGGATGCCAAATACTGGAGGTCACATACTGTGGTGCATGCTCAGTAGCTGTAGGCCTGGGTAACAAAGATTACAGGGGGGTTTGTAAATGAGGCATTTCCTAGGTAATAGCAGGTCTTTGAGGAGGAGACAGGATTCCAGCCACAGAAGAAGCTGGAGATCATCATGATATTACAGATGAAATAATGACAAATCTTGGCATTTCATTAGTTTATTACTGCTTAAGACCAGGAAAGGCTGAAGAACTAAAAAAGGTACCTTATGTTAAATCTGGAAACCATATGGCTATGAATATCAAAATCAGACATATAGCAGACATGTGATGATAGTGGAGGTGGAAGGAGGCTATGGTATGACAAATCACACAAGATTAAGGCAATGGAGTATGACACTAACACCAGCCATATATCAGAAATTGTTCCTGGTAAAATAAAATGATAATTAAAAGGAAAGGAGATTTCAGTGGAGCAGCTGCCTAGTCCTGTAGATGGCCTTGCACAAATGAAACTGCTGGTGAAATGCTAACATGTGATGCTTGCTTTTCACAATTTAGTTTATACATAGGAATCAATGGGTTTATTTCCTTCTTTTTTTATACCATATATTATAATGAACTACATTTGAACTTATTAACAGACATTGTTTTGAACCTCATAACCCATCGAGGAGCAATCAAGATGTGCAAGAGTCTGACATATAAATGTTCTTGAAGTACCAAAAAGATCATCTAATTTAGATTTTGAAAACATCTTGAACAATCTAGTCAAGGTTTAAAATGGAAATTGTTCTTAAAACTCCATCACAAACTGACAATAATCCACTTCAAGAATATTTAATAAAAACTTCATATTTTTCCAGGCTTGTAAGTTCTGAGGAACATGATCCCCACCTGTCTCATGTCACAGCACTTTTTGTAGTCAACATTAGAAAGAAATGTCTAATGAACCCATTTAGTTGAAGCCTCTACATTCATCATCTGCTCAGTGTACAAATTTTATGTTTTTGACACAAGAACAATATGGGGAAAGTGGAGATAGATAAACTCTTAATAGGAAGTAAGTCAAACACAGCAAACATTACCTGTTTTCTGATGCTGCAGCAACATTTTCCTTGTCTCTGTGAAAGGAGGGGATACAGCATGAATGAAGTAAATGCAATTGCCACTCCTGGCAAAAATCCCACCCAAAAACAACCAGGGAAAAAGAAGATGGGTTGAGGAGAAATGTTTGGTTGCAAAAAGCATCCTAGAGTGGTTGCCATAAATGTAGCTGTGAGAAACCTCTTCAGCTGTTTACTGTATGCTTCTTATCAGTTGCAAACAACTTTGTTTCAATAATAAAGTAAAAGGAAAATTAACAGTAACAAATTGGACATTGTATGTGTATATGTAATTTCAGGAATAGTTTTGACTCTATTCAGTTGCCTTTTCAAAGAAAATAAAAATCAAGACTATTCCAGCAGAACATATTTTGATGCCAAATCCAAGCAATAAAAATAATCAGATTTGGGCATTCCTCAAGGATCTGATATTTTGAAGTGATAAGCAGTTAAATGGTTCACAAAGGTTCATACAAGAAGGAATTTTTTTATGCCTGGCATCACTTAAAAATTCTCTGTCGTATCCAAATACTAGTTTTCTCAACATAAATTTTATTGATTTAGGTTGAGCTTGATTGAACTGACTCTGTGATTCTGTGAAATCATTCCTTCATTGAGGTGAGGAGTAAGTCAGCCTCAATTTCACTGATAGAGAACTAGGCTGTTATTCTGTAAACACACATACACACAAAAATTACTCATCAGTTTAAGTGCAAGCAATTGTGTATCTGTAAGAAGTTAAGACATAGGTATTTTCCTAAAGAATAAAATCCATTAGTCTTAAGTTCCCAAGTTTGAAATCCAATTAGTTAAGTAAATGAGATAGTCTCAATATTTAGCAATTTAGTGGGTGGTTACATCTCTTCCTATTTAAGGAATTGTGCTGAAATTTCAACAGGTTTAGAGTTGAAATATGCCAAATGCCACTTTTCTTAACTGGGATCTAAAATTACAAAACACAAAGCAAATGTCCTTGTACCCAACTGAACCTTCTTTCTGAAGCATCCTTTGGGAAAAAAAAGGGAATATGTGTATTTATGTGGATTTGTTTGGCTCCAATCATTAACTTACATTATGTTTGGAAGGCTATTCTTAATATTTTCCATATCTATAGTAGTATTTTATATATTTCTCTGTGTTTGTGTACTTACACATACATATATATGTACAGTCACATACTCTTTCCTTAGTTCAATTCTACTAAAGTTATATCCAGTTTTGATCAGCAAAGGCTTGGGCATAGGTGTTCTCTACAAATTTTTAAAACCTCTAACTAAAATGTAACCCCTAAAATACATGAATTGAAGCCAGATGTTCAAACCTAGAAACATATGTGAAATGCCCCTCAGATGTGGCTGTCTGACTACGAATGGTACTGTGGTTGGTATGGAAGAGCCTGTCATAAAAGCAAACACCCCAATAAGATCAATCAGCTCACCACTCTGAAGCAATGAGAAACCAAACACTGTCTTTATGGTAACCAAGTTGTGAGTTCACTGCAACGTCAAGTATAGGAAAGCCAGGATGAAACAAGGTAGAGAAGGATTAGATACTGTGCACACATCTGTGTGTGGGAAGGGTTAGTAGACCAAGAGCTACAATCATGCAAGAATGTTACAAAACACAGTCACAGCCCAAAGAGAATAAAGCATTGTTTACTTCCAGTGTTACCAAACATTCTAGGAGACATACAGCCAAGACCAAAAGGCAGGCAGTGGGGGTCAGGCTCTAGCAGTGTTAAGCCTCTGTTGTTACTATTAATCTGATCCAAACTTTTCTGCTCCACTAGCTGTGGCTACACCGAAGAAGGCCAAAAAAAAGTCACTTGACTTTGAGGTCAGGATTTCACAAAAGTTTTTACCTTAAGGGTACATAGCATACAAGTGTATATAGGATAACGCTGAGTCAAAGTTTTTTCCTTAAGGGTACATAGCGTACAAGTGTATATAGGATAACGCTGAGTGATGATAGCAGGGGAGTTGTGAAGGTTAAAAAGAGAGAGAGAAGTATATTAAAAATACTTCCACAGAATACAGCAAAGGAAAAGGCAGAGAGTAAAGGGAAAGATGAGTTCAAAGGTGCACAATACTTCTTCATGGTTTTGCTTCCAGAAACTATTTCTCCTCCCAGTCTACAGGAGTAATTCCCATTTGGCTTACAGTAAGAAAGGCTCAAGATCAGATGTGCTTCTTATTGGCAATACTTGCATTTGGGGAATAGACTATTGGATTTCTGGCCTTTACAATCAAACAGTTTTTGCTAACCAATACAGAAATAATTTCACTTTTGAGTCAAATACATCCCTGGGGCAGGCTCAGTAAAGTCAATACCTTCACAGTGTGAAAGAATTTGGCTCAGAATATTATGAGCAGTTTCTATCTCTGCGGCTACACAGGCTGCTCAAATAACTGACAACAGAGGATAATAGTTTTGAGCTATCTGGGAGAGAGAGAAAATTCATGTTGGTTTTTTTTATCTTTTGGGTTTTTTTTGTCTGAAGTCCTTTTAGTCCCCACTGAAATGGCATTTGATAGAAGGGCCTTAATCAATGACTGCCCTGAGAGAACAGTGCAACTCCCACAGATTTCATTATATGTAGGATGTATATCTCCAACAAGAATTATTTATGCAATATACTGTCTTCCCAATTACACAGTATATTATACATTGGAAATTATTAAATGTTTCCTTCTCATAAAAACATACCACATGATATGGCCATGAAAACAGAGTGAATGAAATTATAGAAATAGAGTTTTTCCCTCCCACACACCCACATGAATTATAATAGTTTGAGTAACAGAACGCAAAATTAATTTGCAAGTCAAGCTTGTGTGTGCTATTGGTTCACAAAAAGAGCCTGGAGAAACTTCAGTTTCCAATAAATGAGTATGTTGTATCTAAACTGTAGGTACTGGACACTGGAATATTTTCCCATTCTACTTTATTTTTGGAAACCAAATGCAAAAGATTCCCCAACAAGTATGTGTACCAGGCAAGCTGAAATGTGGAGGTTGTGCACCTTCCATCTACCTTCTCCTTAGAGAGTAACAGATCTAGAATCTCTCTCTTGAATAGCTCTGCTGTGTTCCACTAAAATGTTGTAGAGACAGAATCATATGATTTGTAATGAAGACCTGATGACACAAGAAATATGAGGCATCCCAAGACACCACATGGTCCTTCAACTACGCTCTGTACTGAAGCAATAAGTGAATACTGTAATTGAGTTTTTTCTCCATACTCTCATGGAGCAAGACTATTTTTCTCATTTTACAAATCATAAACTAAAACCTAATAAAATTTCTAGTGGTCAAAAAGAAGGTCCACAGCAGGGAAACATGAAATAAGTTCACCTGAATCCTACCTGGGTATTTAAAATATCAGCTCACCCTCTTTAATGAGAGATTATAGATTTTTTTTAATATGTATTCAGTTTATTGGTATTTTCCTGTATTGATCATCCATTAGTCTTCTATGGAGCCTGATAGATATATATTGTCCTTTTTTAAAAGGGGAAAGAGATGTACAGGTTATTAGGGTCTATATCTATTGAAATTAAGAATTCTCTTTTTCCAGTAGTATGGTGTGAATTTTCAGAACTTCTCCTGGACTAACAATAACTTTCATCCTAACATGTACTTATATTTGCATAACCATATTTGCCTACAAATATAATTTCCTTTTAAGAAGCAGAAGTTACAAAATAATTTTAAAACAAATTCTTAAAAGGTGTCTGGGAGTAAAGTTGTGTGAAAGCTATTTCATAATTGCCTTCCAAACACTTTTGTCTGAAAGGCATGAGACGCTGATGCCGTGGAAAACTGAACACTGAGCTAGATCAACTGCTGTTCTGATCCACTGAGGCTATTTCTCCCTTTCTGTGTTCGCAGCTGAGAACTTTTCCATGGTCAGATGACTATAAAACTATTGAGATGGTTTGTCTTTTTTTCCCCCATGTTATATATTTGTTATTTTAACAAAGACACTGTAAGACACACAAAGAGATCATTGGCAGTTAACTGGAGAGGACAGAAGACAACCATCATGCTGGTTTAGTTAAAACTTTAGCCTGGGATCAGAAAAAAGGGGTAGAAGAGCTAGTCTCTCTTTTTCAGCCACTGTAGTTAAGAATGTGAGCAGCCCACGCCAAAAACAATTGCAATATATCCTACTAGTATGTCTGCTTTCCAAAACAGGGAAATGTATTTCTCCCAGAAGGTTTCCTGGTTTGTGCAGACAATGCCACAGAATAGGAAAAGCATTATCATAGATTCAGTGGAAAACAACCAGCAACTCATTCTCAACAAATAGTATGGAACTCAATCAAAGCAGCTCACTAAAATCAAAGCAAATCCCTCCTATGAATGCATTTTAGTGGCATCTACAGGTATGCTGTTAAATGTAATAGTCATGTAATAAATGCAGCTGGACATACAGCAGCATGGGGGTTTGGGAAGGCAAGATAACTCTTTTCCAAGATTCACAAAGTGATATCTGGCATGCAAGTATAGGTACTCCCATTTTAAATTTTTTCTTATTGGTAAACACATCACTGTAATAGAACAAGGACTGCAAAATTCTGAGCATGGGATTTAAATCAGATAATTATGCCCTATCTTAGCAGCAAATGTGCAATTGTATTTAACTGAATGATTCCCTCTAGCTTTTTATAGCCCCAGTGGTAAAGTGCAGGTATCTGCTACCAGGCACCTGAGCACAGGATCTGGACTTTCAGTTTGCATTTGTGACCATTACAGACAAAACCAATGCAGAACAAGTTTAGGTTTTGGCTGCCAGGTAATGATTCCCCTTTCACTGAAGTAGTCTTTCTCATCATGATGTTACTTTTCTCGAGGGAAGCTGAGAGAAGAACAAGAACCCAGAGTTCTCAATTTCAGCCAGTAGATTTTTTAGTTACTTTTTAATCTGTGCACATCGATGGTAAAAAAATTCATACTTCCTCTACATGGTATTATGCTGTTTGGAGCTGCATCTGACATATAGCAATGTGTCCTTGCTATTCAGCTCCTGAGACAAATAAGTAAGTGGTATGAATTGGAGCAGTTGTCATTCTTTCAGAATGTGGATTACATTTTCTTTTATAAACTCTCTTCAGGATTTTCTTACCTTCCCTCTCTTATTTGTAATCATATAACATTCTGGGTCGGCTACAACAAATGCTGACACGGAAATGAACTGTTAGGAAGTTATTAGTATTGAGGGTAATTTTGCTGACATTAATGCAATTTAGAAGCAGAATAAAAGGAAGCAATGCCAGGGCTATACTCCAGCTCACCCTAAGTGAAGCTCTGTGAGCCAGGCTGATGATCTACAGACCATAACTGAGCACCTCTGAGTTACAATGCTAGTGGGAAAGCTTGCTGCATGTTAGAAATGCTTTTCCCTTGGACTGAGCACAGTGCAAGGGACTAGTCAGAGAGAAAGGCAGCATTGTGCTCTGGTGTCTTGGTTAGTGACCTGCAGCAATGCAAGGATGTGTATGAAAATCTTAGAGGTTGCACAGGAGGTATGAGTGTTAATTTCTGCTCATGCAAAAGTTACATGGTGGACAGGAACGTGCAGGAGACTGAGATGGTAAAGACAAGATATTACAGACAGATCAGTACACCCCCACCCAAAACTGAATCTTGAGCTCTAACAAGCTCTGTTAGCTTATGCATTACTTTATCAGCTATTTTGAGAAAAGCTTCATGGCACTTTCTAATTGCATTTGGAGACCTCACTCCTTCAATTGTAAGTAGAGCACATTCAAGTGGATATATCATCCCTTATACTCACGAGTTTGATCAACTGGTTCTATAGGGAACTGGCTTGAAACAAGTGATTTATGTTCTCTAAATAATTCCCCCTGTCCCTGAACATCCAGGAGTACTTTGAGGAAGAAGCCAGTTTCTAAATAATGTTCTCTAAATAATTCCCCCTGTCCCTGAACATCCAGGAGTACTTTGAGGAAGAAGGACTTAATATTTGATCAATTTTCCCTTCTGGTTTCATTCAGAATTCCATAGAGACAATTGAGTTATTTCACTATTCCTATGCTTTTGTCACTCTTTAGGTAAGGAGGGATCAGAATATATTAAATGGATGTGCTTAATGTTCTTTGTTGCAATTATGTTCCTGAAGTGAGAAAGCTCCCTAGAGAGGACTCCTTTATGTTATTGGCTGTTGTGGAAATATAGGGTATGTCTTTGAAAAGGATTTGGGTAATCTGAGCAGCATATAGACAGGAGGTTTTTGGCAGTTGGGCAGGTCAGCAGTGCTAACCACTGGAAATTCTGGCCAACCAAGGGAATCAAGGTGCCTTAGCTTGTCTTGGAGGTGTCAGATGGCTTTCATAAGCCACAGTAGAACAAAGGATGTTGTGCTTGAGAGCAAATTTTAGTCAGTTAATTTTCACGTATAATGCAGAAAGCTGTCAATTAGAGGCAAACTGGCTAAATAAAGTAATTATCTGGTAAGACCATGTTCCATACCAAAATTCTAGCTTTTAACTTCGCAAACTAAAATTTGTGTAAGTATCCATGCATTTTCTGATGCATATCATGATAGTCCCAATCACTTAAACCCACGGTAGACATTGCTAAAAAAGCCACAAAATCAACTTAGTTCCTGGGGGAACCTGAATGCACAAGTGAAAGATTGGTGTCACCTCTTCTGCCTCTGAGAGAGGCTCCAGAAAGCTCTGTGATATGCAAGAGTTGGACTTTTCAAAAAAGATACAGTAGGCCCTAAAATACGTGTTCCTTGCTATGGAAAATATACTCCACCCAGTTCTGCGTAATGAGAGAGAAACTGCAATGAAGAGAAAGTGACCTCTGTGTTACTTGGCAGAAACATACTGTCCTTCCTGAGCAGGCAGGTGTGAAAAGAGGGAGGCAAGGGAAGGAGCCACAGAACCTTTCTCCTTTTGTGGTTTTGTCATGCATGAAAGGAAGAGAGGTCAAATTCTCACCCCTGCTTTCCTAAAGGCACACTCTAGCACACACTGCATGCAGTCAGTATTTCTGCTGCAAACTAAGAGCCACAGGTGAGGGGAGACCGTCTGACGAGGAGGCAGAGCAACAGGATTCAGGAAACAGGTTAGTTTACATCAGACAGTCTTGTACCACAGCAGAAAATGAGCACGGCCCTGTACCATAACCAGACAAGCAGATTTACCTGGAAGGTTTTGATTTCCTACTGGCATCAGCTTTGCTGTATCTTCATTAAATGCTTATAACACTATACTTTACTGGCAATATTAGGAAGGGCAGGGGGGTTAATATCACTATCCACATCCTGAATTTTACTTTATTTTTGGTAGGAAATCTACTTAGAAGTCAGCCTTGTCACCAACCATTGTCCTCTGCTCAGAAGAGCAGTCACAGGTCAAAATATATTCCAGATGGGACAGATATACCTGCCTATCATCAGTGCTATTTTAAAGAACTGCATGACTCATTCCTTCAGGAACCTATTTGAAGCCTCAGTGTCATTAATTGTGACTAATTTTCCTAAGCAAAACAGGAGACTTCTGCAAATGGTCAGGAAGCACTGCAAGATGGTTTGGTCAATCAGAAGCCACATACAGTGAGGTAAGGCTAAACATGCTAAAAATAGAGCATAACCAGGCCAGACTTGAACTTCTGCTAGAACAAAGCTATTCTTTATTCATAGCTGTTAATGCTTTCTTATAAGGCCTAAGTCTGTTAACAGTCTCTAGCAATGATATGCAGTAGAATAAAAAACCATCCCAATTTCTCTCCCTCATAGACATTCCTACTCAGGAAACAAAAACAAGGCCTCTTCATAGTTATATAAAAAAAGATCCATAACATTCATTTTCTGGACTTGAAGATCGTCATGACAACAGAAAGGAAGATTTTTGAGGAGTAGGAGATAAAGAAATTACTAAATATAAACAAGAAATGGCATAGAAAAAATTGACAGTTTAATACACAGAGTTCATCACTTTTTTTTAAAGAGGTACAGGACTAAGCAGTAGAAATATGCTGCAGTAAAAATCTTGCTTTAGGGATTAATAAAGGCACCTACACAAAAGGTCTTTAACATTGTAAAAGCTCCAAAAGACTCCAATATTCAAGATTTTTTTCTATTACTTTTTCCCCCCTGTAATTACATGAAGAACTGAACTTCTACAAGCTTGGAGAGTGTTTAGATTCTATTTTGTATCCTTCAGAAAAAAAGGCTTAAAACTATTTCTCTATATGATTACATGGTTTATAGGCACTGAATTTTTATCATTAAGTCCACTGAAGCAGAGCTAAGAGGAAGGGATTCCTTAATTACATCTCCAATAATTTCATGTCTGATCAAATTATTATTTAGAAATACCTTTCAAAATAACATTAATTGTAAACATTGAGATATAATGGAAAAGAAATTATCTAGATTATAACACATGCACTAGGACTATTTGAAATAAACAATATCTGTATTACGTTCATAAAAAATTAAGGATACACAATTCCTATTTAAGTGAAAAGACTGTATTATTCCTTATTCAGAAAAACATCTAATTTGGTTGAAAATTAGGACTGGAAGATTTTTTTACTTCGGTACATTACACGTTTATGAAAAAAACTTAATTGCCTATTGATACTTTAAATTCTATCAAAATTTCCTATCTATAAATAAAATTCATCACCACTTTGGTTCACCAAGGTTTGACCTTGGCAACATTCAGAAAAAGTTAAAATGTTGCTCTTATTTCGTGAGTGATGCTGATTTTCCACAGGTACTAATAAGATGCTGTTATCAGAATCTGTTTGTGTTCCCACCAGGAAAATATAAATGCATGTTGTGAATTAAATAGCATGTTTACTGAATTGCTTTGGTACTTAGCTAAGAGTGAAATGCATTTTAAAAGGAACTAGTGCTCATGTAGCCTTAAATAATACTCAAAAATTGCTTTTTAAAAAATAGGTATGATAGCCCTTTAAACACTCCAGTATTTGATGCACTCATGCAGAATTCCCCATGGAGAGTAGCTTTTCCTTATTTCTATAACACAGAAAAACAATGGGAGTTTGAATGCACTTGGTTCTTGCAGGGACTGCTGATACAAATTTGGAAGCAGCAAAAAGTGTGAGAGTTTCAATCTGATCTCATGCACTAACCCCATTGATCAGAATTACTGCTACTTAATTTGCAATTCCCAGAAGTTAATGAAAACAGCAATAATACTGGGGGCTGTGGGCAGGCCTGAGACAGACTGGGCCTGCCACTGCAGAGATCAGTGTTTTCTCACCAGAACTGCCTCAGTCAATGCCAAGGACTCCTAACACATCCTGCTGAGGGGTAACATCAACTGTTTCTAGGGAAACCACAAGCATTGCCATTTACTTCCATCTTTTGTTTCATTTAATGATCAGAGCATAAACTAGAATGGAAAGTGACATTGCTCCTGGTGTACTTCAGATAGAAACCAGAAATATTTGGGAGCCCTTTGGTATAGGTTTGCCATGTCTTGATTGACACAGCTTGTGAAAACAAAGCCTTGCTGGAATGTTGAAACAAAAAGATCTCATCCTAAGCACCAGCAATGTCTCAAGTGCCTTTGCAAAGGAGACAAATTTATAATTACTGCCATAGAATGCATATTACTTAAATGGAAATGTTAAACAATATTATCAATAGGTTGTCATCTAACATCTATTAATTATGCTTTCATATGTTTGCATTCACACCTAATACAATATTTTGTTCATTTCTGTTGTTCATTCACCTGCTTTGTCAGGTTTATTCTAATTCAGACACCTAAAAGGTCAATAATAATTATAGCTAATAATGGAAAGCTTTTTGACCAAATTTTCTATTTGGGAAAGAAAATTTCTCCTCCTTTCAATAATCAGTTGAAGCAGTTATTGTTTTAAAACAATAAAGTACTGTGTAAAACAGGCACATAATTATTTAAGTTTTAAAACCTTTTATTTCAGATAAAGCATGCTGCTATATACAGAAAAAAATGTGGGTCAAAGCAAGAGCAATACAGAATGGGCAACATATTCCTTAAAACTTACAAGATGCTTTTAAAAGGTTCAGTGCACCAGTAGTATGATATATTCTTCTCACTCCTAAATCACCTCTAGAAAAATGTCATTTCCTTGCAGATCCTGAGCAACCTCAGCTATCTCTCACTTTCATATAACGATAAATTCAAGTTTCCAACACAAAACTTACAGCAATGGTTTCAGAAAATGACTTCTACCAGTATAATATATTGAAGAAATATAACTTCACATTGCTAATATCTTATTTCAAACAGCATCATTCAACTATGCAAACTGAGTATGTTGTACAATTAGCAAAGTCTAGGCCAGTCAGTTTTCCTTTTCAACTTTCTGTCACCTACTTCATTATCTTTATAGCAGTAAAACTCAGTAAAACTCTCATTCCTCCTAAAGAAATACTGTCGATATCTTCCCTCTCATTTTCTTCTAGAAAAGTCAAGAGACTACAATAGTGATGTTTTCCTGTATACTGAAGTTTGAGATAGTAAAGGACAAAAGCTAAACTACTTTATAATGAAGAACATTAACTGAGTTTTAGCGTTATTTTTACTTTTGGTGCCAGTGAATGTCTAACAGGCTAACAACAGGAATCTACAGAGAAAGGCCCTAGCAATGCATCTGTCATGTGCTCAGGCTCTAAGTTAGGACAGTGGCTAATGTTGTTCTGTAACTGTCTCATGGATTTGCCTGCTCAGTGAGGGCTTTAACTTTTAACATTAAGGAGCTGCGCTGACAGGCCATGATGCCAGTTGCGCAATTTGGCAAAGCGTGGGCTGTTACGTTCCGTTTCAAACCTTTCCCTGTGGCATGAAGAAAGAGAGAAAGAGAGAGAGAGAGAGAGAGAGAAAGACAGAGACAGAGAGACACACACACAGAAGAAAGAAAGGAGGGAGAAAGAAAGGGGTTAGGGACCATGGCTACCACTCCCCTGCCTTATAACTAGGGCAAAGGCAATTTATTTGGACTTTTTCCTCAGCTTTCAAACCAGCACAGTGAAGGCTGAGTGGTGCTTTTTGGACCATGTATGAAAGGTTTTGCAGTTGTTTGTTTCTGAGAAGTAACTTGATATAACTTCTTATTCTTTGACTTGTGCTTGGTATTACAGGGCTGCTTTTGCTAGAAATGCAGTGTAATCCCATTGTTTTCCTGCCAGCAGTTTCTCTTGGCTTTTCCCTCCCTCCCCCCCAAACAGAGCAGTCAGTGAAAGTTAACTCATACAAGTGCAAAATGAATGCAGATATTTTCCATTCTGTACCACCTAGGCCAGCCATCTATATCCTGCTGTCTGTGCTGCAGAGACCATCAGCCACAGGTTTCAGCAGTGCTTTTCTATAGCTTTTCTCAGCATTAGTGAGTATTAGTGTTGATGTTTGCATAAATATTTCTGGTCATTTGTGTCACAAAGCAGAACAACATGGGATCTTCAAAGCATAGTCCTGTGAAGTATTGGCCACCTCCTGCCACCCCCAGTTACCTCTGACTGCAGACTTGGGTGCTCAAGCACCTCTCAGGATTTAAGTGTTCTAGATACTCTATAGTTTAAATTCAGATTTTGTGAAAAAGGGAAGAAGGAAGATGTGAGATGAGAGCACAGTCAAGGAGAAGTATACCAAACAGAATGGAAAATAAAATGTTATTTGCAAAATGTATTTGAGTCAGTGCAAACAAGGTAATTTTTTTCTCATTATTTACACTCAAAGTGCAAGACAATTGTGTTAAGGCAGCAGAACTTTAGAGTGAAACCAGACAAACAGAAATGAGCAGGCTGGGCTGGTTTTACTCCTCAGGCTGAAGAAAGCACAAAACAATAACAGATAAATGCCAACAAAATCACTTATATTTCTAAACCTTTGGTTGTTAATAACACAGTGTCATGCAAGTAACACTATTAAAAATGAATCTCAATGTGTGACTTCCCAAACTATCTTTTATTCTTTTATTCTTTTAAGTAATTAAAAGATATAAAGTATTCCTAGCTGAAATTTCATGATGGCATTTTTTCCAGTTACACTGGAGTATACTAGCTATAGCGAGTCTGACGTGTAATTTAAGAATTCCCTTACTGCTTTCAAGATATTACCCCTCCATTCAAGGAAAAGTTATTCAGAAACATCTGTTCAACTTGAAATGGATCCCATCTTTCCAGAAAATATTCCATCACAATCATCACACCAGC
The DNA here is from genome assembly GCF_000695815.1 of Acanthisitta chloris. Classification (NCBI taxonomy): domain Eukaryota; kingdom Metazoa; phylum Chordata; class Aves; order Passeriformes; family Acanthisittidae; genus Acanthisitta; species Acanthisitta chloris. The sequence continues at coordinate 51,799 of NW_008679042.1, forward strand.
AATGGAAAGTTTTCACAGCAAGTTGTAATCTTATGTGTGCCTTCAAAATAGCAGTAGCATGAACAAAGCACAGTCATGCAATGTCCTTATTGATGTTAACTGAAAGGAATATTCTGCCACCTGAAAATTCCCAAGCTTTATGGTTCTGTTCAGAGCACAACTCATCAAGTCAGAAGCAGTAATTTAAAAGTGACTATTTTTATGTAAGACAGTTCTGCCAAAAATAACCTGTGTGTATCTTTCCTCCTGCTCCCTGCCCCAAGTGTTTGGAAGAAGCCTGATCACCACTTGCTGACTACACTGAAGAGCTGGCACAAAGAGACAAGAGAAAGCACTGGAGAGAGGTTGCTCACAGCGTGCCCTGAGACCAGAATTCCCCACACTCTCTGTCAATTTAACTTTTGGAACATGAAGGATTTTTCCAGAATGCCAGCACAGCATAGGATTAATAAGCACTGAATCTGGCAAGACTCAGGTTCTACAGTTCCATGGAAACCTTTTGCTTTCAGGAACCCAGGAAACCTTCCAGATGATCTGAAACTGTGAGAAAGGTGTGGTTATACAGGCTGTCTGGAGTAGATGCTGAAGAGGACTTTCTACTCCATTATTGTGCTGGAAGAGTGGAGTTCAAGCATGGAGTCTGTGCATCTGACATTGGTCCTTCCATCCTTTACAAACCTAATAGTGGCAGGAGCCTTCCCAAGAGATGAAACAGCAGGGGTCCCATAGGCCCAAAAGAGCAGTATCTGATGGATGCATGCACAGCCATGGCTCTTGCTACCAAATCTCCCCTGGAGTGTGTGCAACACTGGAGGTAGGTACCAAAGCCACTCAGATGGGGCAAGCACTATCCATTAGGTGGAAAGGATACCCCATTTCATTCCTTGCACCAGAGCTCGTGCCAATTGCACTGTACCTGTGGAATTCAAAAGGATACCCCATTTCATACCTGCACCAGAGCTTGTGCCAATTGCACTGTACCTGTGGAATTACCTAGTACATGTTCCCTTCTGCCTCTACTACCAATGAATGCCCCCAAACCCATTCAGCTGTGTCTAAACATAACCAGAACTGTCCTTGTCAAAAAATAGGATAACACAGTGTTACCTCAAAACTGCAGAAAATGTGCAAAGCACAGTGGTATAGTCATGTACTTTGAGTCACACTGGATAGAACGTGCAATTTACATGTGTTGATGTGTTACTAGATAATTATTTTCAACATATCTGACACCAGGTTAAGTTTCCAGTATCTAGTGTTTTCCAAGGCCATAGACTACAGCTAAAAAGATTATTTCTTTAAAACAGCATATTACTCTCAGATGTGGCTGGGGGACTGTCAAGTTCAGCAGAACACTTTAAATCCCATCATAACAAGGATTTGGATGTGTGCTGTTACATCAGGACAGATAAAGCACAATACATTTAATGAGAATTAGGCTTGCACATTTGAGGGAAGAAATAAATCCCTGAGGGATATAATGTCAAGCCTGATTTTCGGGCACCTAGCCATGAACTTGTGTGAACTGCAATGGAAGGTTTATAGCAAACATCAACTGAAAGCATAATTGTATTCTCACAGGGAAGATAGAACATATCTTTCTCAGTGATTCAATATTTGTAACTTGCACTGTGATCAAAGGCTCAGAACCTTTATAGAAGCCACATGACAGTAAAAAAAAGAAAAAAGAAAAAGGAGGTAGATTGTCAAACACATCACAAACCCAGCCAGAGGCTTAGAGTAGCTACCTTGAAACAGGGATTTGAAATATGCAAACAGAAAATAAGGCTTGCATGCAGGATGCTCTGATTCAACTGCAGGTTTTTAAGCTCAACATAAGAATCTCTAATACATCTATTTCCTGGCTATGCAGGATGATGATAAATCTTTAATTCCATATTAAACGAACATATCCACTCTTTCAGTGTTTTTGATAGATCATATGAAACAAATACATTTATCCACTAGCAAAAGCAGTCCTGTGCTTCCATATTCTACAAATTTGGGTCATATTTATTCCAAACAAAACATAAGCTAATGATTATGGGTATGGATGGAAACAACTCCATTACTGTGTCATTGAAGGAGAATTAAATGTCAATCACAGGGTCATCCAAATAAATTGCTCACAAATTTCAGTGCTATCACAACCTTATATATTTTCATCCAGTTACACAATCGAGTAGTTACACAGGGCTTGGAACTCATGGCATTCACACACCCAGTAAAGTACAGGAAAGCTGCATGAGCAGAGAGCTTTCACACACTTCAGGAATTTCACACTGTCTTTCCTAAAAGTATGCTAATTTGCTATCTTTTTCATTCAAATGCCTCTCACTGATAGCATTTTAATTTTAGTGATTTTTAAGTAAACGTATTAGAATATTTTAAGACAAAAATATAATAAAGTAGCTTCATATTAATGCTGTTTTAAAACATTATTGGGTTATCAGGAGGGAGAAAGCCATGTTTTTCACAGGGAGTTGCCTACCTTGACCTCCTCAGGGCTTCTTCATCTGGATCTTGCACTGCAGGCAAAAAACATTTCAGTTAAAACAGAAGGAAACAAAGGAATTTGTTTTATGATGAAATCATAAATTCTTTAGAAACATATCAGAAGTCTCTCTAAAGGTGCAGTCATGCTGGCTTTGCAGCAGTGGGTTTTGTAAGAACACCATGAACAGGTGCAGTTCCCCAGAGACAGGAAGGAGTATGTTAGGAGTAAACATCCTATTACAATATCTTTGTCATTTATTGATAAGCAATGTCTCAGAGCTGTAGGCAATGACACCACAGAGGGACCTGCTGTTTTGTAAGCAAGCACGAGGAGCTGTAGGCAATGACACTACAGAGAGGACCTGCTGTTTTGTAAGCAAGCACGAGAGGCAGCAGCAGATCTGTGTCAGGAGGAAATACTAAACATTTCCCCCTAATGTGGGAAACATCCCTGAACTTCCATCTCCCTAGATCAGAAACGAGTTGTGAGATTAGTACCAGGTGGTCAGAAAAACCATAGGCAGCAAGCAACAAAGTTCAAGCTCCTGTGACATTCATCACAGATCTAGGTTTACATAACAGGGCTGAGAGAACTATAGAGTCAATACAACTGGTGATCCATGATTTTTTTTGACCTCCAGAATCACTTCTATAAAAGACTGACAGAGACACAACTAATCTTTTCTTCTAGTGAATGGGCAACTTTTTATGTCTAGGCTGCTGAAGATGAAAGATTGCACTGCAGAGATTTGATTTGTAAGCAGGAAGAACTGGGGTCCCAAATGCTCTTTTACTGTATAATCTGTTATACTTTTATGATGACATCCCTGGCAGATCAAAGAATTTTCTTCATAAAGCATGAAGTGAGATTAAACACTTTGATCTTCTAGTTCCCTCAAATTACACCCAGAGTTCTCCAATATTAGCCCTTATTGACAACTACAAGCTGGATGTGAGGCTTCCATGAGTACCAGTGGTCAATATTAGGGTAACAAAATAAAGACATGAGTCTAAAATCAGGATGAGGGGGATTTTTTGTTATTCCACTTACTGTACTCTGTTCCAGTCATCTGGGCAAGGATGCGGAAGGACTTAGACTGCAGGTTGGCAGAACGGCGACTCCAGTCCTCGCTTTCATCTTCAGGCTTGTTCTGAGTTTTAAGCACAGCCTGATACACTGGAGAGGCACTGTCTACGTGAGGATCTTTAATAGGAAGGGCACTGCAATTCAGAAAGTGAAACACTGTGAAACAGTACATGGTGACTTTTCTCCCAGCCTCTCTCTGGTCTCAGTTTCTCAACCAGAGTAACAGCAGAACACAACAGCTTTGAAATCAGTACTTCTTAAAAAAAACAGATAGATCAGTTTTATGTTATGGCCCATTATATCTTTGAAATGGCCTGTTATCATCCAAGTCTTCATATTCAAAACAGCATAAAAATGCTTGGAAACACCTGTTCATAACTCCTCAGCCAATGCAGCCACAAGCTTACAGTGGAAAATAATGTGTGGAGAGTATGCCAGGCAAAAATATTTATTTCTCTGAAAGTTCTTGTCCCATATTATTTCTTACAGAAATGACTTCATGTTGATACTGTTTTATGTTATGCATTTAAATTACAGTGTTGGGCCAGTTTATATTAAGGTTGTAATTAGAAATAAGAACTACATTTCATTATAAAAATAGTGTGGTAGGCTTTTAAAGTTTTTTCTAGGCATGATTCTTTGTCAAACTCTGATTTAAACTTCTATCTGCCATAATTCTGGATTCACTGTCTACTAAATGTGTGAAGCAAAAGAAGTCTAGACTTATAGTCAAGACTTGCATACATTTGCTGTGTCTGAAATCTTTAATGACAGAATGGATCTCAGAGTCTTACCACAGGTCTAATCATCTTGCAAAGTGATATATCCAGGAAGAAATGTCCAATTGTGTCCACCTAAAATCAAAGCTATGAAGGTCTGTAGCACAAGTGAGGTAACTTCTCTTTGACTTATGATGCAAGCTAGAAAACAGACTAAGGAACTTAATACCTTTTATTTTCCCCAGTAAAAATAACTTTTGCATAGCTTACAGTTAAAATTAACTATTAGCAGAGCTGCAGAAATATATACACTGGGGGGGTGATGTATGCTTGGAGTAACTTGGCTCCATGACTTCTCTAAATACAAGGTCTATTTTTGAAGCAAGTGATTTATTGTAACAGCTTTACCATGCTGTTCCATAAAGAGCTCTGCAAGCAGCATGCTCAACTTCATGAAAACTGAGAAACAGTTCTGCTAAAAGTTAAGGGCCGTTTGGTCCAACTAAGCCGCTGCTATAAAGTTCTGGAAGCAGTCCCCTGCTAGAAAAATTGCCTCCTTGGTTCAGGCTCAAAGTTAGTGTTCTCTAACAGAGAAAATGTGCAGAGAAAATCTACAAAGAAGTTGGGTTTGTGATTTGAAAACCTGAGAGGAATCACAAAAAAGCCAAGACACATGTCTGATATCCTACACAGAGCAATAACATATGCTGTGATAAAAAATATTCGCAGGTAGTGCCTGAAATATCAGCATTTTCAGGGTGACACACTCCTCTTCTTCAGCACTGTGTGATATACACTGTTCTAATGGTTTGCAAATAATGGCATCAACATGTTCTTCAGGTCAGACTGCAAGGGGCTTGGAAACATGATGTGTACTTCTATGGACCCCAAAGCACCCCCTCACTTCAGGAATTTTTGGTTTTTTTTTATTGGAGGAGTATTTATGTTCCTCATAACCCCCAATGTATGCAGACTTCTCATTTTCTTGAAGACCCAGCACAGGACAGACCCCAGTTATTTTTTATATATGTTTCAGCACAATCATCTATGTGATGAAGCACAGATTAGGAAAAAAAGCTGACTTCAGTTTAAGTTCTGCCACAAAACGTACAAGCTGTGTAAAAAAGTCTCTGTGTGAAAGATGCCCTATAGGAAGAAGTGGCATTTTCCAGCTCCTTTTTTAGCTCATGTTTCCTAGACATGACCAATATACAGAAAAGCATTTTAAAGGTTTACGTACAGATATGCCATTAGCTCAGGGGTAGTTAAAAAACTAGAGCTAGAGGCTGAACCAGAACTTACATAGTAGCAATGTGTGGCATTAATATGACATATTAATATCCTTGTGGTAGATGATTAAGGCAGGAAATGGAGCTTGGTGAATTAACCTTCCCTAGCATAGTGAAACGTGCTCATATAAATAGAACTAAATTAATGCAATACATTGGAATCTTTCCAACTCTGTCTTTAATTCAACAGGCCTTTTTCTTTTTTTTAAAGTCATAATTATATTGTAGATGAGTAACTAGGACATATGAGGCACTCAGCATGGAAGTGTAAAATAGAGCACATCGCTGATTATGAGCATTCCATAAACCTAAATGCGACAGCTGATTCTTGCACACAGCCTAAAGATGCACATAACCATGTTAATATCTCTGTTATACATCTTTGTAATTTAATTTCTTTCCATCTGGGTGTGTATGTACAGAAATATCATGCATCTTTAAGCATATTACTTTAAATTGATGCTACTGAAAAAAAAATCTTCTCAACTGGGTTAGAGCTTTTGAGGGTTTTCATACTACAGTCTAAGGTATTTTAGTAGGAGTCAGTACAAAAGTATTCCCCTCTTTCACATCATCATACAAGTCACACATCATTAACATTAAAACAAGCTTTAAAGACAGTCAAAACTCTTTGAATAAGTAGCAATGGGACTTTTTTCTTGGAGTTCATTATAAACTATGATTTACCATGTGAATCACTCCCTGGAGTCATTATTCGGATTTAATTTAAGTAGATAATAAGTAAAAACTTAAGAATACTGCAGTGTTCTACCCCTGATGTTACAGACATACAAGGAAATACTGTGACTTCAGATATTAGACTGATTCCAGCTATTAAACAAAAGCTCTAGAGGTAAAAAAACCCTACAACCCAAGAAACAAACAAACAAACCAACCAAACAAAAATTGATGCAGTCTGGTAAATTATCCAGCCAAGTTGACTTAATGAAGAGGATACACAAGACTTTAGTTGGTACAATCACATTATTGATTCTGCTACTAAAACTGTCAGATCTTAATCCTGATAAAGTTATTGGATTTATGTCTACTTATGGGTTGTCAATTTGTCTAAAACTGTGTAATGGAACGTGGAAGAGGTTTGAGAGAAATGTACTTAAAATGTAGTGACCACATAGTTTTACCACAACCAACTCTTGGTTCTTGGTTTAGCATCACTGATTTCAAATGTTCAAGCTAGAAAATGAATTCTTATCTTAAGCCTGCCTGTCCTTCATCACTGATAGAAGAAGTAAGCAGTGTTTCCATCTACTGCCTGCCTTTTAGATTTGCAGTCTGAGTGTGCTTACCATCTTAAAGACACCTTGTGGCTTCAGGGTTTATCTCTAATTTGAAATGAAAAGCCCAAAGAATAATTAAGAACTGAGACCGAACTACAGGCAGAGAATGGAGACAAAGTGAATCAGCACACAAGTTGGTCTGCTTTTATATAACAACTTTGCATACAAATGCTTCTGCATTAAGCATAATCTTATCTTAGACTTGATCAACTAAGCAAGCTAAAGAACATCTTAGTTTCCATCACAAATTAAAGTTCAGAATATCATAGCAACACCTAAAGGAAATGAGTTACAGGTTTAATCAAATGAATATCAGTCAATGGGTAGGCTGCTGTTTTAGCAGCACAAACCTTGTCTTTATATCTAGATTAAAACCAATAATAATTGGACAAAACAATCTACTGAAAAAATTATTTTGTCACTAAATGTTATTTAAAAACCAAAGAAGTTACTAAACAAGTTGTAGCTCACAGCACAGTAGATTTAGAGAGTTCCCTGCACTTGACTGCATATGGGAATAAAAATATTAGTTTCTTCTGGGACCAGGCAAATGTTTGGCTAAATAGTCACACTCCAAAATAAAGGAAAAGCTTAAATAGTAGTTTATGTAGAGGATCTCATAGAAAAACGTTTTTTTGCAACATTACAGAGGAGAACATAGTCATGGAGTTGTCCACAAAGAGTAAAGTAATGTTCCTCTAGAATTGTCTGATAGAAAAGGACTGATGGAAATAACCATCTCATTTCAAAAACACCCATGTGACAGGTGGCCTCCATGTTCAAAATGAGAAAAAAAATTAGAACACAGCTTTTACTAGTGATGTTTTACACAGCCTTTGCTGCTGCTGGTGCAGTGACTCAACATTCCATAAAAAACTATTTTTTATTCAAGTATCCATTTGTTTGGCTCTTCTCAAGACATACGTATAAACTACTATTATTCATTACCATCTTACAATTTCTAATTATCCAGATTCTTTACTTCACAATTCAACATGAAGACATCCCTAACCCCCCTGGAAAGTGTGCTGGTCTTCCTAGTTGCACTATTAGGACTTATCTCACTTGCTCTGGGATTTTATAGAAAAGGCATTTTCCTCTCCCTTAAACTCAGTGTGTCTTGATCTCTTCCACAGGTGGGAAAAGATGATGATGTTTTTCCAGTCCAGTAGAGCCACTCCTGGTGACTGGAACTGCGTTTGAGAGATTCTTTTAATGTGCTTCTTATAAATTAAAAGGAGCCACAGAGTCAGCAGTGTGACATCATAATCATCTGATCATTTACACAGGTAAATTTTTAAAACATTACTACCTGCATCATATAATGGATTTATATTTATTATATTTAATAATGTAATATATTATAGTTAAAACATTTATATTAAATATTTATTATATTTAGTGGAAAATGCCAATATATCATAAAATGCCTCATATAATCCATGCCTGTGAAAGATGTGAACCATTATAAAGAACACAGAACGAATGAACTTCTTTCTTTGCACTTTCCTAATGGGAAGTATGAGTCTACTCAACACCTGTGGAGATTCACTGAGTCATGGTGAAAACCAACTAAAGGGATTGTTTGGGATCCATCATTAGGGAGAACTGTGATGAACAATACTGATACAAAATGTTAGTGGGAAAACTCCCCCAAGAATTAAACAAAAAGGAGAAAACTGGCCAGTAAAAGGGAGCACAAGCAGATACACAAATCAGGTATGTTTTGAATAAACCTGCAGCTAACATACTGAAAAGAAACTATGTCAAATTGTGTTGCTAATCCTATATTTTGGTGTCACAGGAAAAGAAAGCCAGTTTTATTTTGGGTAAAAAGACACCGAGGAAGAGAGACACCTGGCTACATTCATGACACATGTAATTGCAGTTAAATTGTAACAACTCTGGATAAGTTAATCAGGTAAGATTTCCAGAAACATGCATTGGAGAAGCAGAGTTATTAAAGATCACTGGATTTTGCCATAGTTCAAAGGATATGTATAAGACACATGTACTGTATGTAAACTAGGAATAGGGATCATATGGCAGAACACTCCATCCTGAAGAACCCAACGGTAGCCAGTACTAAATATTTTGCCTTCTTCATGTATCAATAAAAATTCCACCCCCCTTTCCCATTCTTTCCTACCTACGCACACAGTGATTATTACAAAGCATGGTCATCAGAAATGAGAAGCATCCAATGTCATATACACAGCACTAGGTATATTTTTGTGGGGTTTACCAGTTCTAGGAGGGATACCAAAAAAGAAAGGTTAAATTCAGGTACCCCTGACCATGGCTGGAGGGTTGGAACTAGATGATCTTTAAGGTCCCTTTCAACCCAAACCATGCTATGATTTTCTAGCTAGCCATCCTTTTAATTTCAAAACAATGAAATGCTTTAAAACATTTTCTAGGATTGATATGTATTTTTCAAGTGTAATATACTCCAGAAAAAGAAGAGTCCAAGAAGAGCAACTGTGTCATGCAGGTAGGGACTGTTACATGTATCATGCAGAAAAAGAGCATTCCACACAAGGAAATAATCTTACCCAGCAAATTCTCCACCCTGGGCTTGTGCCTGGCCTGCAATTGCATCCATGATAGCATCCTGGGAATACATGCTGATTGGGGTGTTATACTGGGCGTGAATTATAGTAGCCTTGCCACCAAGGCCCTTCACCTCAATGGGTTTGTGTGTAGACAGGGCAGAGTCCTTCAGGACATTGGGGTTGAAACGCTCTGTGAAATCCGTGCTGGGTTATGCAAGAGTGAGGTTCCACAGGGAAGGGAGGGGAAGAAAGGAGAGAGGCATGACAGTTAAGTGAGAGAAGCACCATCAAGAGAGGAGTGTGTATGTCTGTTCATGGCATCTCACCACCAAAGCTTCTGATCAGAGAACAAGAGACAACATAAATACCAAGCCACAGTTAAAAGCTCGCTGTGCTAATGGATGACATTTTTGTGTTGGCTTATAGGTGTCTAAAGAGGAAAACAACAGCTGTCATTGTATTAAAATATCATGACAAATCCCTAAGTATTTATGCAATACTAACATATATTAAAATTCTGTTGTTACATGCATGAATACATGTAAGTGTATACAAACATACACACACATATATATGCCCATTGGACATACAGACAGACAGCAGAGAATTCCCACTTTATTCACTGCATTCATTCATGCTTTCAGAAGAGTCTTACAAAGTGCTAAAAAGTGCAGTGGGGTGAACAGACATCAGGTCCTCTATTGTTTAGAAACTTCTGGTACTTTCTGTCCGGATTATTAATCATAGGGAAATTTAGTACTTGCAGATTTCATTCTTCAAAACTTTCCTCACAAAGACTAACTCTTCCAAAAATCTCTGTACAGCCACCCATAAGTGCTGCTACAGCATGATGAATGCTCAGTCTCAGATCAGAATATCTTACATTGCAACCAACAGGACAACTGCAGTTGGAAGAGTAGGTGCCATAGCTTCCAGTGGCTTCATTTATGAGGAAGGATATCTATTTGGAAGACTGAGCCCCAAGCAAGTCACCTGCAGCTCCCATGACACCAACAGTGAGTCACTTTAATGTCAGAATGCAGCTGAAGAGTCCACAGCTGCCTTACAGTGCTGCTTTGTATATTGTTCTAGTCCTAGAGCTAGGACTGAGCATTGCCTGGAGTTTCAATGAGCCAAGCTAAACCTCAGCTGTCACCCACTAAAGGAGCTGCTCTTCTCTAACCTCTGGGAAATCAGAAGAACCTCAGTCTGCTGCTCCTGCCCTGCCAGCAGCAGAGGGATGCCAGCAGGACAGATTCCATATGCTCACCAAACTGGACAAAACTGAGAATTCTGTCCTTTGGAAAATAACAGATACTTCATAAATGTTTTGTTTAGAACTAAACCCAAAATCTGGAAATGGATATATCTTCCCCTGCAAAATAAATTCTCACAAATGTAATCCTGTTTGATTGGAACAATTTTCTTTTTTCAGTTTAAGACATTACACTGTAAGTTTATTGGTTAATATTCATTTTTTTCACTTTTCTCACACAATACTTTGCCTGTTTGCTGTGGGTTAGACCCAGACGGTGAGAGTTAAAACTGAACCCTCAACCCAGCATGGAGGAAAAAGTAAAATCAGGTAAAGATCTTCCAGAGTTTATCACAGGTGACCTCTGAAGCTAGCCAGGGGATTCCACTATGTTTTCAACCTTTTGTTTGGTGGGATGCCCTGACTGAAGATGGACAGAGAGATACAGACACACATCATTCCAAATACTTGATAGAACACTGACAGCCACATGCTCAAGCAACAGAGACACATACATGCACATGCTGCATTACAGCCACAGCTTTTAGCTGCACACATCAACATTTTAAGGGAGGGAACCAGGAAGGTGCATTATGCATTTTAAAAGTGAAAATCATCTTCCTCCAAAGACATTTAAAATATATCTCAATTAACTATTCATCAACTATGACAATTTTACTATTACACTGACATTTGTTGAAGGCTGAGGTGCAGAGGTGCAGGTTTCAATAGTGAACATGCACATGCCTTCAACAATGATACCTCTTTTCCTTGTATACCCTAAATGATCACATGGTAATTACAAACACACAGGTCCTCAAGATCTTGAATTTAGTGTTCTCTTTCTTCCACACTGTTAGAAGTATTGAAAGAGATTCTGAACCCAAGATCTGAGAAAACTGTGTGAATGAAAGGACAGAGGTTAAACATGGCACCTGTAAAGAATAAAGTTCTAAGCAACTGGTTTCCACAATCACAGAAATCAAAGCTAGTAATCTCGCAACAGCCTAAACTGCCCTAATGGTAGTAGCAGGAGTGATTTGGGCTTTCAGATGTGCTTTTAAAACAGTTTCAGTGATGTCTTTCAAGAGGTTTTAGTCACATTACACATACCAAGGCAAAACTTCCACTGAAGTTAACAGGATTCCCATAAAAGTAATAGAAAAGGGGACAGATTTTCAACTGCAGGGTTTTCTTTATAACTCTAGAAGTAACTAAAAGATATTCATGCTTGTTAGAGGTGCTGCACATTAGGACAGAGTGGCAGAGGCTGCAGAGACAGCTGGAGCACCTCTGCAAAATCAATGGGATCTTTCTTCTAAACTAGGAAAGAATCAGGAAAAATAAATCTCAAAGCAAGTAAGATTAAAAGCTTCCCTGTACTGTGACTTCTGCTTTCTAAGAAAATTGTGTCAGAATAATCGTCAATGTAAATTGGCTAGAGTTTATCATTCTAAATGAGTTACATCATTTGCATGACACCACACCCACACCTCATTAAAATCAACAGAGAATTCCAGATCAGTGTAAATGATATGCTTTAAACATTATCTCAACTTTATGTATTCTACTACTTCTTACATTCTATTGTCAGTTTACATTTTATATTTAACTCTTAGAATTACTTATTTCATGCTGAATTGAACCCAGTCTGCAGAAGTTTCTGGACAACACTCAGTTCAGAGGCAGAAAGTGAGAGTTAGAGACAATTCTCTGTCCTTAGAAAACTAAAGATCAAAACTGAGGACTCTGTGAACTTTCCTAACTAAAGCAGATCAATCACATTTTCCAATCAAAATTTACTTCGTATTTGGGCAATACATTTACTAAGGCAAATTCAAAGATTTTTTTCCAGATCAGTATCTCAATACCAAGCTAAATTTGAATTTTAGTGGAGTGGGACTTTGAAAATTAATTTCACGTTGAGGCTAAAAGTGTATCGCTGATAGCACACCAAAAAAAAGAAAAGCTCAGATAATGCTACCCAAACCCTGAAGGAATGAAGACTGCTTAAAGATTTGAGATGACTTCAACCTGGATTGTAGAGACAAAAGCACTTGAAAGCCTTTACAAGAACTGAGCAGGCTCAGATGCTAATTTCATTCACAGCATTAGAGCGTCACCAAGAGATGCCGAACACGCGCTGTGCTCAGAAGGGAGCACTGCTGGACACCAGTGGCAGCACACAATGCTTGCCATACCAATCAGCTTTTGTAAAAAATACTTCCACTTGCAAGCAGGCACAGCAGGAACACAGGGGATCATGCTACCCCAGAAAACAAATCTTCACACATACAGCGCAACACAAATATTTGGCACTATATAGACGTGATACTAACTTGGCAGCAGTGTTGGTTATGACCTAAAAGAAGAGAAAGAGAACAAACAACATCAAAACCAACCACACAGGAAAAGTCAATAGCTTTTAGAGTGCAAAGGGCAAGAAGTATTTACAAAAACTTACTACAGCCCTTCTCAGACAATCTACAAATAAGAACAAAAGTAAATATATGTATAAAAACCCCAACATGATTAAGAAAGGAAAAAATGTATGGATTATAGTTGATCCACTAGGACTTAGTGGGGTACCATGGCATTTTGGCTGACCCTTGAACACGATTTTATTGCTGTGCATCCCTAATAGTACTACTACCAAAATGTATGGGGGGAGGGAACAGAGGGAAGAAGGATTTGCAGAGTATGTTCTCATCTGAAAATAGCAGATGAGTGGTATAGACTATATTTTTTCCTCAGATACTAAATATTCAGGGATGAAGTCTGCTCTCCTCAGGCTGTCCTCAGAGTTGGTTTTGCAAGACTGATTTTTTTTTGTCTTTTACATGCTGGAGAATATTAATAGAATATATTGGTAGATGTTTAAAATCCAAAACTAAGGAAAATGCCTTTGTACTTAAGTATTGGCCTAAATCTGACTGTACCTACATTATGCCAACAGTGGAGTCAGCCAATTAACTTCCAAATAGTTATTCCTAATTTATTCCATGTGAAGTGAAGCAAGCCATGCATTATGTGTTTTTTGGGATAGCCATATCAGGATATTTTATTCCATCTGGTATGTATACAGTATGAAAAAAACATATGCTCCTGCTCCATTCCTG
>NW_008679042.1:65658-81780 GCF_000695815.1 Acanthisitta chloris
GCAGCTCAATACAAGGCCTAATGCAGGTCAAAGCTGGGAGTGATGAACAGAAGTGTGCTCAGTCTGTAATACAGTGTACTGGCTAATAACTCTTTCTGCTGGTTGCACAAACAGCAGTAACAGGCTATGACATTTATTTTAACTTAGTTTTTACAAAGCTTAGACTACCCATATTTTGCTCCTTTCTTGGCTGAAGAGTAATTCATCCTGTTTCATGCAAAATAAAGAGGAAGAGATCGAGGATCAGTAAATAAACTTTTCTTCTTACTTAACTGCACAGAATGCTGTTGCCAGAAGTGGGCACTGACCCTTCCAACTTCCTGCTGTGGCATTTCTGTATCTGGGACTGATACGAAATACTGGACAGGGGAGTTATACTGTTAGAGTGACATTCCAAGTGGATTTGTCTCCTGCTCTTGCGTTGCAGAACGTTTGATACTACTGCTTCTATGTACATTCCTTTTGTCTTGACTCATCCAACAGCCTTTTCATGATCAAAAACACTCTAATGAGCCAAAACTGCAGTAAAGGCTTTGTACTTCTGCATTTCCATGCAAAAGCAGTCACAGGTCACCAGTTACTAGTCTTCAGACTCTTGGATTCCAGAATACTCTTCTAGCTTTATAAACACTCCATTAAGCTGAATATATCAGTCTGTTACAGGAACTGGTAGAGATATATTAGGAATAAGCTGTAGCCTGTAAGTACATCAGTGATCCTATATCCATTTGAGGTATATGCAGGACAGCTGGGCACTCATTTACAATGAAACATGGTATAACAGTATCATTTGCTGCAGTGGACACTGGTGCCTGCTTTAATCTTCTAATCCAGGCCTCTGCCTTTCTCATAGGATAATATTTTAAAGGCAGAACTACCATCCCTAAAATACACCTTAATTAGAGGAATATGTTTGCATATAAAAATATGTTCAAAGATAAAAATAATTATGTGCATATACTAAGAATAGCTCAACAGTCACATCTCAGTAAAGACTTTTGAGACATGAAGAGGCTCCTATAGCTTCCTTCAAAATAAGTAAAGCTTTGCTTCTCTTGGTGTTTAGTCTGTGATGAGAAAATCCCCCCCAATTATTTTAGTTTGATTCTAAATACAGACGTGTATGAAACACCCAACCTGCTGCTCACAGAGGTCACACAGTAAGAAGCCAGTAACCCAAGCCACCTGACATGTACTTGTGGGACAGGTATTTACTGCCCTTGACTTACAACATGAAAAATAACTTACACTGGAATGAAAAAGATCTCCGTGTTACAAACTATGACTCACTGTTTGTATTTATTAATACTCTTCAGAGCTTTCAGCACATCACGTTTTGCACACCGTAACAAGTCACCTCTTTTTCACCCTGAGCCAGGGTGGTAAAGCTTTAATGTAAAGTGTATCAGAGAAACAGATGCTTTGTTATTCTTCACAGATCAAGGAAATAATCTCAAAATTAATTTTAGCTTTTGATAGGATTTTCCGAAGGGTTTAGCTAAACCTCTAACAGCACAATTAACACAATTAAGTTTAAATCGTTAGATGAAAAGGACATGGAATTGAAATGTGAAATCAAACCCCACACCTGAATTTTCTTATGGCTTTAACCATACTGCTAAGCACATGTGCCTGAGTGCACAATGAGTTCACAGTTTTGGAGCACCATATCATAATCTTTGTACAGCTTCTCATGCTGTACTATATGCTAAGAATGTCCCCAACAAAGTCCAGAGCTGATTTTGCAGAGCTTACAGTGCTTTCCTTGTGTGTTCTTTCACATATATCCACTATGAGATTGAGATTATTAGGGATGATACCAAATCCCATGGTAGTTACGGGTTCCATGATACTCTCCACAGAGCAGAAGGAAAGATGCCTCATAATTCACAGGCAACAGTCAAGTGGGAGTGAGAATGACAGCATTATTGAGCTCTGAATTTTCTCTTCATGTCAACAGAGATGTAAAGTTCTCTAAATCTCAGAGAAGTTACCGGAGAAGACACATTTATTTAGTGCCTCTGTGTTCTTTCATCTTTTCGTAATGTTCCTGGGTTGCAGGATAAAGGTTAAGTCTTTTTATTTTCTTATTTGTTCATCAGTGTTGCAGATATTACAGTATTACAGATATTCCTGGGTTGCAGGATAAAGGTTAAGTCTTTTTATTTTCTCATTTGTTCATCAGTGCTGCAGATATTACAGGCAGATAGACAGCAATTCCCTAAAATTTTGGTCAAAAAGAATTTAAAAGGAATCTCAGGCTGTTACTCTAAGGTAGAACTTTGTAATTCAGGGCACTGCCACAGCCTTGCACTGGGATGTGCACTCATGAAGGCAACACAAAACATGGAAAAGCAGCAGAGTGAAGAGAGGGAAGTGTTTTCTGCAGGTACACCTTTTTTGCACCCCAGTAATCACTGCCATATCATGTAGCCCTATAGCAACACCCTCTGGCATCAATAGAAAGGTTTGCATCAACTTCAGTGTGTGATAGAAGCAGTTATGTTGTAATTCTGGAAACAAACAGTCACAATGCTGAGCCATCCAAAACACAGCCCCCTCACCCTTACCCTGGCAGGTACTAAGGAGGGTTGTGAAGACAGTGGGAAAAAGAGAGCAAAATATACTTCCAGGAAATGCTGCATATTGAAGTAAGACAGTATTTGGTATTTTTCAAGAAAAGTGTAAATGAAGAGAGAAGCATTCTGAGGTTTATTTGCTAATCTTGCTTACTAACTGAAATTATTTTCTTTTAAACAGTAATTGCTTTTCTAAATTATCCAGTATGAGAAGGGAGGGTAGGATTTTTGCAGATAAGTTAATTAAGATGGTTAATGTCAAGTGCTCAAGAGAGCTGCAATGAATCATCTAAACTGCTTGAATCATCCAGAACATGTATATATGCTATTTTATAGAGATAAAATATCTTTACTTTGCTACAATTTAAAACCTCCTGGTTTTACTCTTGCAAGGAGCTTCTACAAAGGGATATAAAGTACCTGAAGATAAGCATTTGCTATCAGATCTCAAGTGGATTGTCTGAATTTTCTGGTTTTCCTTATATTGCCAAGTCCCTAATGTCAAAAGTACACTTTTCCCAGTATTCATAAGAACGTTATCTTCATTTAAAAAAAACAAACCCAAAACCCACAAATAAACAAACTAGAAAAAAATTAGATTCGTTTGAAAATTAATACATAAAGGCAAAAAAATGAGAAAAATCTGTTTGTCATTGCTTTTTCTCATGTACTGTAGTCCAAGCTCCTCACTTCACAAACCTAGTAACAGAACAGCTGATCTGCAATACAATAACACAGAAAACCTTGACAGCATGGAATCAAACTGTCTGGGCAGTACCTAGAGATCATTCCTTGTTAGATATAAGTTAACAGCAAAGCTAATGGATGCAAGACATACTGTTCAAAACAGAGGATTCAAAATATTGCAATTCTGACTCATTTTGCATAGGAAAGCCAATACATTAAGGCAGGAATTACAGCGGGACACTCCAGCAGATTAGCATGTCAGATTTCCTGGTCAAAGCCATTTCTCTTTAGCAAAGTACCAAAGATCAGATCTTGTTTATAGCAGCTGCTGTAATGGTCTACAGCAATACTTGGTTCTATGAGACTACATACATTAGTTAAAACTGCTGAGTGCCAGAACCCCGGGAGGAGCACAGTTACTTCAGCCCAGTGTTCCTCCTTGTGCTCTGGTGACTATTGCCAATCCATGTTGCACTTTAGAAACCAAAGACCAAGAGTTATTCTGTAATAAGAATGTGGATATGTTTTGGGTGCTACTAGAAAATTTAATGATTGTTCCAGACCTTAATCATGATTACCAGACCAATGCACAATAGGGTAGGTGCCATTACATTCATTTTTCAGCAAATTCATTACTTATTGAAATATTAAATATGTTACCATGTTACCTACCCTCTAGGAAGTCCACCTTCCGAAGCCCTTCGGTTGAGACTTAATTTATGCATCTCAGCCATCTCCCTTAGAGTCTCTGCCGAGTAAAGGCCAATGGGGTTGTTATACTGCCTTGCAGGGCTCAGCTGGTGTGCAGGACTATTGCCACCAGCCAATACAGGGCTTGGTTTGGAACCTAGAGGACTCTTTGCAGGTGAAATGTCAGGAGTCACAGACTGAGAGGACACGGAAGATCTAACTGCGGTAGTCTTTAAGTAGGAAGAGCTATTTGAAAAGCTGATCTCTTGCTGGTTGAGGTAGCCTGAAAACATTCCATTGGTTGCTAAACCACTACCCATAGGCCCAGTCGCCGTGTTAGTTAGAGGGCTGAAGGCTGTTCTGTTGCCATTGATTTCCCAAGCAGGTTCCTGTAGTAGCAAACATGCAGGCCAAGAAAAGAAAAAAGAAACAAAAGAGCAATCATAGAACACATGCAAAAATAACATATCTGCAATTATTGCTTTCTAAACATATTGACAAACTTGCAATAAACAGATTGGGGCAAAGCATTCAAACTTTCAGGGAAGATTTTCAACAAAGAAATGCATTGTTTCAAAATAAGGGAAGCAAAACATACTCAAGCATTTTTTTTTACTGGCTTTTAGTTGAAATCAACAAATAAAGCTCAACATTCAAAGAGCATTTGCTACAAGTCAACCTCACAGCAATAATTTTATATAAAGACCACACTGTCCATTAATTTCTAGGATAATGAAGAAATCTTAAAAAGCCCCATAAAAGTCAATGCCATTATTATAAAGATATAATGATTCTAAACCACTCCATTCTGTTTTCCATGAGTACACTTGAAGTTTTGGAAGCCCACACATTGCACTGCTTTCCTAGGCTCTGGTTCATGCAAACTGGGCCATGCAGCAGGGTTAGCAGATAGACCAAGAGGACTTTAGAACAGGTACTGCTCACAGAGAGGTTGCTTCTCTGCTGGTCATTCCTGCATAATGTCCACTTGAAGGGATATGTGCATGAGTATGTAGATGATTCATGTATGATCCTACAGGGATGTCCCAGATAATCTTCCTAACTAGGACACAGCAGAATGTATTGCCTTAGTCCAAGTCACAAGAATCAATCCTACAATAGCTATACCCATAGAAGTCTGTGCTGGTGCTCGTATTTGAAACAATCTTCCAAAACCTCATCCTGGAAAAATGCAGTCCCACACTTGTTTCATAAATGATTCACTCTTAATGCAGCTTAGTGAAATCAAAATAAAAGGTAATATCAAAAAAGAAAAGTACTGCTTTTCCAGCAACACAAAGCAGGA
Organism: Acanthisitta chloris; assembly: GCF_000695815.1. Lineage (NCBI taxonomy): Eukaryota > Metazoa > Chordata > Aves > Passeriformes > Acanthisittidae > Acanthisitta > Acanthisitta chloris. Next base: position 70,921 of record NW_008679042.1, read on the forward strand.
AATGAGTTGTCATATGAGTTCTGAGACACTGTCATGTAAAACTTCTGTGCTCATGCTGCCTAAAAACACCTTATCACTGCTTCAAGCTCATTCTGGTGCAACACCACGTAAATCCCTAGGCCTGGAGGGCACTCGGCCCTTTGTGGGAAGCACAGAGCACCATTAGGCTTAAATTGCTTCATTTCCTTCCAACTACTGGCAGAGTGCAGTGACTACAGGTCTATACTTTTTGGAAGTCTGCCCACCTGCAGCATGGACAATTTTTTAAAGAGGCATATGAAATTCACTTTCAGGTGGGCATTTTATACCTTTACACTCAGTTTTCTTATTCTGTAACTTCTAAAGGCCCAGTGACTGGAATGCAAATAGCTAGATTTCAATACTGATGATCTTCAGCATCTCTTTAATGTTTGTATTTTTAGCAACCTGAATGCTGGAAATCATTAGCACATTTTAAAATGACAAATTATATAGTTTCAAAAGCTGTTTTTTCTTCACTTCTGTTTATCTGTTTACTAGAAAAATACATATTTATATTGTCCTCTTGGATTTTTCTATATTGCATATTTAAATTTAGGGAGCATACATTTGGAAAAAAATCAAGATAATATGGCCTTTATTGCAAAAAAAGCCCTAAAGGTCTAAGGATATAATTAATCATAACATTAAACACATTTAATACATTTTGAATCAAAAATGTAAGGCAGATAAAATGATCTGAGATAATTTTTCTTATTAATAAACAGGAAGAGATTTTAGCTGGCATTAATAGCTGCCTGAGGCTGTAGAAACAGATAATCCTAAAAGCATTTTTCAGATTCTGCCTTTTAGTAAATACATTTGAAATACTTCAGTCATTATACACTGACATGGAAAACAGCACAAACCACCCTTCGGTGGCCTTTTGCAAGCATCCAGGTGTCATTAAACAAACCAAAAGCAGGGATTCTCTCTAAAAATGTGTTGCAAAAGAGGCACAAATGCAGAAAGGTGTGTTCAAAAATTAAGTCACTAGTTGTGCGATTGAGTTTCATATGCCAGTGGAGAGGGACAAAACAATTATTAAACAAAAAATAAATATAGAGGCAATAGAGAAGAAGAGGATATTCCAGAGGTATAACTGTTCATTACCCTGAAAACACTCTGACTTTTGGCTAAGTTAACTGTGGGTTTTCTTCCTAAACCCTGTAATAAAAGGGCTCACAAGGAAATCTCGTCATAAAGTATCAGTTTTGACTGCAAATGGGAGAAATGTCAGAGATTTCCTTAATCCTAATGCATTTCATAGTTCTGCTGTTACTGGGCAGTAACAGTAGGCAAAGGGAAATTTATAGGATGGCCATAAAACAGGATGGCTGATGATTTTCCTCACCTTTATGACAGAAATGGAGTTTTGGTTTCACTTCTCAAAGAATTTCTAGCTGGAATACCAGCAGGCTGGTAACAACACCAGAACTCCTCAGAACCAGCAGTGCCAGGTTAGCACTGTCCATTCTGAGTTCATATTCATGGTAGTTTTAAGGTAGTTGTTTTCCCTGTGTTGTGAGGGGCAAAGAGGATGAAACAGCACATGTCTAAGGGAGCAGCTGCATAATTTCTGCCTAATTGTCAGCATATTTAGCTCTTTCCTTTTATGATTTACCAAGAATCTCTCATTCAGTTTATTCCTGGTAGGAATTTTAGATTTTTTTTTTTTTTTTGCTCCAGTGGCAAAACCAGATCAGTGCAACATTTCTGAAACCATTTCTGACTGGGAAGGTCGAATTTCTAATACTGAGCAGCAGCACAAGCTTTGGGCATTGCATCATGTGAAAAGCAGCCAACAGCGACAAACGCTCCCCTGTTTCCCATCTCTCCCGTTCCATTCTGTTTCAGTTTCTGAGGCTGGAAAAGCAAGCTGCCACTTCCAGCTACGCCAGGGTGATGCTACCCCTCCAGCCGACCAGAAGAGGAGGCTCTGACACTGAGCAATGGGCTTCCCTCAAGGAAGATGCTGGGATTGTGCAGCTATCCCTTACTGAGAGAGGAAAACTTCGTTTGAATTTCGCAGCGTAATGTCAGTAAATGAGCTTAAAACTGACAAACGTAGAGGAGTCACAAAAATTTGGAATTAGAAGGAAGTTGGAATCAGCTCAATTTCCATTCTGAAATATTTTTATTTTTTTCTTTATCACACCCAGTTTCTGTGAAAGGTAAAAGCTCCATCTTATGTATCAGTGAAATGGGAATCAAGTTTATATTGAAAGACACAATACCAGTTCTGCAGGTTCTCTTCCTGTGACAGCTCATTTTCTATTTATCTGTTGCTATGACTGTACAAATGTTATTCACCTTTTTGCACTTCTGGGAGAACAATTTTTGATCACCCAACATGCTCAAGAAGCAGTTGTGGCTTTAAACATTTTATAGACAAAAAGGGAATGGAGGCACCATGGCACTAAACAGCTCTGCACAAAGACACCCAAGAAACAGCTTTTGGCTCAGCCAGCTCTTCCATCCTATGCTTTACTTAAAAAGTCAATCATCTCTTCATCTATTTTCTCTTAGCCACATAGGTTCCCAAATTTGGCAGGAAACAAATCATGATATTACAAGACCCTCACTGGGACTCCAAAACAAGTGTGTTCAGTACTGTGTAATAAACAACAGTTATAGCATTAAAAAGGCTGTCAATATCTTTATGCAAAGGGTCAAATGTTAAAGCTATGCTTAGCCTTAAAGCTTCATCTTGAATGTTTTCAACTGCACTGAGCTAAAGCTTCACTTGTGTTGTGCCCCCCCTGAAAAGCTGCAGGAACTCACTGACTGATGATGGCTTTGTTTCAATCCTTGGATTTAGGCCTTCAATATTACCTATGCCCCTTCTTCCAGGTATGCTACATCTGTGCAAAAGACTTGACTAACTCTTTTGACTAAATGAACATTGCTTCCAGTTTAAGATTAATGTCAGGTAAGAATATAGTGAAGCTGCAAATCAATCAGATGTGTATTTCCAGTAATAGCCCTACAGCTCAGTTATGCCATACTTATGGCAGAACCTGTGTCATCAATAACACTGATCAGCTTTGTGGAAGCATGACTGATCTTTGTGAAAGAATGCATGCTTGTTTTCCTAAAACACAAAACCCATGACCATAGCAGTCAAAGAAGAAATGCATGCTTGAAAATTAGTCAAAGCTTCAATCAGACAAGCAATAATATACAAGAGAATTTATAGTTAAACTAGACACTGAACTTGCACATGCAGATTGTTTAGCTACCACTGCCATGCCTTAACCTTAACCAGATAAAGGTGAGAAAAACTCCTCTTGGTGTTTGAGAATGACACTGTCTCATAATGTAGCTTTTTGCTGAGTTTTTTTGAAATACAATCATATTAACTTCACATGAACTATCAGTCTAAACATTGTCAATGAGTGATGTGGAGGTGACAGCTTCTGCGTACGTGTCACAGAATTCTTCATTTCTACAGTGATACTGTTACTAGGAATAACAAAGGGACAAGCAAAGAAACCTTAATTTTTAAAGTATATATATTGTAACATACCTTACTGCAACATCACCACAGGACTGGTTGTATTAGTGAAGAAAGTTTATTCTGGATTTTGAGACTTCTCTGATAGCTCAATGCCTTCATTCCCTTCCACACCATCCCCAGAGACGAAGAATTCTTCAGTTAAAAATTACTGTTGTCTACTAGTGTATACTAGTGACACAAACATCATTCCTCTTGACCTGCAAAGGGCTCCTCCACTCCCGCACTCTACTGCTACCTCTTCCTCCTGGGCCAAAGACCCTACACCTAAGATCTGTCTGAATGCTGCTAGATATCCTGTTTTCCACCATATCTTCTCCTAGATGCTACTGTTTTCCTCCAGAAAGGTTCCAGCAGCTCTCTTTTCCAGCTGCCAGTACTGCCTGTAGCCCATTCAGTATAGGCTGCCTCCAACAGCTCCTATAAATCTTTCCTAAGTGCCAGTGCATGGAATTCTCAAAGGCAAGACAGCAAGCTTGAGTCCTTTGATCCTCATCTCTCTCTGAAGGGTTAGAATAGGAAATGTGAAGTGTCTTTATGGCTTTCATACCAAAGGCTCTCCTAGGACCTCTAAACAAAACCCTACAGTGCATAGAGTTAACTTTTCTATAGGGTAGATAGTAAAGGGAGAAAAATATTTTGTCTGGTAAACTGCTCTGAATACCTATGGCAGTACTTTTTAAATTGGCACATGTCAGGGAAGAAATGCACCTAATACAGAGTTGTGAAAATCAGTATAAAAAAGGTCTGTGTGCCTGTGGTGGAAGAAGACAAATTTTTCATACCTGCACAGGTGCTACTGAGAATCCCAAAAAGTAGTTGTCAGTCTTGTGCTGGTGAATAACTCTGAAGAGATATATCAACTCACTGCCTTGAAAACTAACAGCATTCTGTGTAGTTCTTGAGGGAAAATAAGTACTCTTCTTCTTAAGAAGACTCTATTACTTTGCTGGTGCTGTCAAACACCAATCTAACTAAAATGGTCCATCACTTTTGTTCTAGGAATTTCGCAGTACTGTTTTGGGACTCTTCCAATAACTTTCTCCAAAATAACTTTTATAAAGTCATGATATAAGCAGAAATAACTCTGAGCAAGATATATTCTTAATTTCATCTTCCCTTGCCAAAAGGTTTACTAGATCCAGCCTGAAATAACATTATTTCTTTTTCAACTAATAAATGCCCAGGCAGGTTCATTTAAAATTTTGTGAAATAAAATTGAATCAAACTATTCTCCCCAAGTGCATTCTCTTCTGTTAGTTTGAACCTATTTGCAGCGGTTTCAGGGATGCTGTTACCTTCTGTCCTCTGAATTTGGAAAGCATGATGTTTATAAAAATTACTTAAAATTGATCTATGGAAGTCAGAACTGCCCAAACCAGTAGAACATCACCTAATTCCCCATGTGGTTTGATATTCAGTGTTTCTCATTTATACTGCATGGTAGGGGTGAAACTGGCACTGACAGATGGGATAAACTGCAGCAATGGAGATTTACCTCTTCTTCAGTTATCTAATGAAATGTGTCAGCAATACAAATGTCCTACCCAGTGCTTGAGCCTAAGGATATATACTATCTTTCAGGTATTCTTTGCTCCTCAGTGCCTCCAAAGATACAGAAGATGAGTTGCCAGGTACAGCCACTGAATGCTGTTTATTCTAAAATGAACGTTTGTTTTATGAAAGATGATGAGCTTTGACAACAGAAACCAAGCCATCCATTTCCTCTGTTTCTTGCTGTTATTCATTAAATTGACTTATCCTCTTGATTTTTTTTTATTCTCATGTCTCCTGGATACTGTGAGAAGAATGCAATATGATGCAAGTTTTCAAATGCCCTTATGTCCTCTTTCCAAGTCAGTGTCTTTTCAGTTGTAGTCAGGATTTGGATAGACTGAAGTACAGTCTAATGTTTTTTCCCAAGAATCTACAGCAGCAAGTCTATATTTTAAGAAGCTTTAGTAGCCTCTTACAGCCTAGATGAAAACAAGCTGCTCAGAATGGGTTAGACCAAATCACATCAGAGGCTAGCTGGATGCTTTGGTTCTGCTAACAAGACATTAGCAAAATAATTGCATTGCACAGTTTTGCTGCCTATGCATTCATTCAATGTTTATTTATTTGGGACAGGCAAAAGCTATTTCCTGTAGTAGGTATTTACCTTCACCACAGTAGATAAAAATGGTATTCATTTTAGCTGAGGAGAAATGTATCACCTACCTTCTGGTGAGGAATTACAGCCCTGGGAGAGTCAATTCTGGGAGCTGTGGTCGAAACTGGCACTGGACGTTTAGATCTGGGGATCAAACAAAAGGCAAAAAAGATGAGCAATCTGGACTCCTATTTTTCAGCTCTAATTTCCTGCAAAAATGCTGCTTTGTTAGGAGTGAAAGTTGTGTAGCTTAGACGTTTTCTATCAGTCATCATGCTTTTTCTACATCTGCATTTACAGAGGTCTCAAATATGAGAAAAAGCCTGATAAAGTTTCTCTGAATGATGAAAAGCCACCAGTTATGGAAACAGCCTCTGACTTGGGAGATCAACTGTTTTCCAGCACCTTGTGACAAACTACATTTTCATAGATGAGGATCAGCCACAACTTGATAAATTCAGGTTTGGGCAGCACCCTGGAAAAAGGGATTTAATGGTGTTTTAAAATGCAGAGGCCAAACTGAGGCATTTAAAGATCAGCTCCTCAAAAGATGATAATTTAATAGCTTAAATAGTATAGCAACTGCAATTATTTAAAACTCTGCTGGAAGAAATACGTGGGCTTCATTTCAGACAATTTAGTTTCACAAGGAGCAGAACACGGCTGAATTAGCCACTCCAAATGCCTTTCACCTGTATTTGACAAATAAATGTGTTTGATAATTTTAAAAAAGCAAAAATAAACCCCGCTAAAATACTTCCAAAACACAGAATTTTCCCTTAAATTGGTAGACAACAAAGAAAGCACAGTGACAAATGCTAACTGAAGCACTTCTAGGATGCTCAGGTAAGTGAAAATGTATTTGTGAGAGGTGTTTGTGAGAATCTGCATAGTGCTGAACATTCCCCTGAAATCTTTCCAGTACACATGGGATCACCCAGAGAAAATGAAATGAAAAATATAAAAATAGTCACAAGAATCAAAATTGTACAAGTAATATCCTATTGCCAACCTACAGAGCAGGATTATGCCTGGAATTCTAATCTTTAAAAAGTACATTTCAAAATTAGGACAGGTACAAAAATGAAACAAAAATACTTAAAAGCTTACAAATCAAGTAGAAGTGACTGAGACATTTGGAATTGTTTGCTTTAGACAGGAGATGAATAAGGGAAGACATTACACAGGCTTAGAAAATAATGAATGGTAGAAACAGAGAAATAAAGCTACACTCGTGGACATTAAGTGAAATTGAAAAGACAACACACAGAAAATTGATAAAGGCAAACGTCTTTTCCTAAAATACTTGATTAACCTGAGGTGAAACTCATTGTTACAAGACATCATTGAAACTCTGAAATAGCAGAATATCAGAAAGGATGAGATAGTTACAACAAAACCCCAAGAGCTGCTTTAGACTGGGTGTAATAAGTAAATATAGAGAGACTCATTTTTCATGGCACAGCTTAAAAGACTGATAGGGGAAGCCTTCTGAGTCAGGTTCATTATTTCCTTACTTGGGGCCGTGCTGCACTTTTCTCTGAAACACTTACCAGTGGCATCTGTCACAGAGGGAAAGCTGAGCTGGACAAAAACTGAGCTCATCCACAGTGGCAATCCCTGTATTAATACCTAGCTCCACGCTGAGCTCTGTGCTTAGCTTTAGCTGCCACACATCAAATTTTTCCATTGGTAGGAGTAAACAAACAGGCAAACAAAAAAAACCACTTAGGGAAAAGGAGTAAACCTTACAGGAACTGGAAGATTTCAAGATAGAAGGTATGGAAATCATGGTACTTTGAGAGCTGAAAACAAAGGCAATGCAATAGATTCCTACCTCACAGCCAGATACTGTGACAATGAACAGAGTCTGAGGAGACAATGATAACTGGCATTTTGTTAAACAATGTTTAATTAACCTGTGAAATTCGCTGACAAAGTATTCCTGAAACAACAGGCTAGAAAATTGTAAAAGGCACTAACATTCATACTCACAGCTGAAATATATCACAATATACTCCCTAAGACATAATTATCTGAAAAATAGATACCTTCAAGTTCTAAGAACAAGAGCTAATCACTAACTGCCTAGAACAAACTTTCCTTGGGCAAGTTACTAACTCATCTTCCCTCAGGAATGAGTTGCATACCTTTCCTTCAACCATTTTAGCTTAAAAGAGAAACAATAAGTCACATTCATGAGACATGCATGTGTATCATGAAAGACAGCAAAAAAAAAGAGGAAAAAAAATCAACTGCTGCTCATAACACAGAGTTGGCAAAAACTGTGGCAACCCATGAACAAAGATTCAGGGAAAGATTGTGATCCTCCTTGCACTGGTGTCATTTCTGAGCACACCCAGTTATTTCTGTGAAGTTACATGGGTGGACCTAGGCATACTCCAGACCACAGCCAGGCAGAGCAGTGCCCCCCTGCTCTGCCCACTGATCATGTATTTTAGTACCAGAGCTGCTCAGCACTGTAAATACTGTTTGTCATGTACAGAGGTGTGGCAAACTACCACATAGTGCATGCTGGATGCATAACTGGACAAGAGTTGTATTGCAAAGGAATTCATTTACCAGACTACTCCATCACTTCTGATGTTTGCTGTATGTCTGTTTTTCCTCAGTCGTGACCTGACCACAGAAGGTGATGTTAAAAACCTGTATTTCTTCCACGTTACAGACAAACAACATCTGTCATTCACTGTGCTATCTAACCAAGATTTTTATTTGACACCAACTTTGAGGTTTCAAGATGTTCCTTGAAAACAATGGGTTTCCTACATAACTCTGACCTGGGTGTTTATAGCTTTGATATTTGAAAATGGAATAATGAGGCTTGCTAGATTTAGCAGAGACTCGCACCAAAGAAAAAAGGCAGGAGAGGTGAAACCAATTTGCAGAATGAAAGCATATGCACTTGCAAAATAAAGTGATTATTTACCTAAGAGTCATTACTCCTGTGGGAAAAGCATCTGCAAGTTCAGACAATTTTTTTCTTTCCTCTTTTGCTAGATGAATAAATCTTGTAGCAACACAATTTGCTTTTCAAGTGATGACGGTGCTGTAGTAAACAGATGTGCCCAGGTGTACATTTTAATCCATTGATTACAAAATTATTTTATTCAAACACTTGAGGAGGGTACCTGCTCAGTAGGGCCATGAGAGGGATGAAAGCCCAAATTTCAGAAATGACTGTGATAATTTTAGCTTTGATACTGAAATATTCCATCAAGATTCTTTTTCTGAAGCAATTAATTTGATTTCTACTTTTAGACATTTTCTTCCATATTTTCAAAGTTAAAAATGGAAACAAAAACCTGACCAAATACATCATCCTGGTATTTTTAAAAATTCTTCTCCTTTCCACAGATGCACCTCACCTCTCCCTCAATACTGGTTCTCTTTTTTAATGAAGTTGAAAACCAAGATGGATGTAGTTTTGCAAAGCAGTTCAGTTTTGGCAGTGCTGCCTGATATGGCTGTCAAAATTTCTACATGTTCCCACCTACCTAAATATATCTTTAATTGAAGAGCACTTGGCTTCAATCCTGGTATTTTTGCACTCACAACAAAGGTTCATTAGGAGTCAACTGCTTTAAGAACTAAGGTAGGGCTGCAAAGGAGTTCAAACTGTGTCCTCAGGGAAGCACAATACTGTATGTGCAGCAAGGTGACATGATCTGAGAGATAACAGGTCTTCATCTTCATCTTCATGGGTTTTTCTTCTGTTTCATATCAGGACAGCTAAAATAAACATTTCTTTCTTACAGTGAACTTTTTGCATGTGCCATTTTATGACACATGAGCACTTATTTACACCTTGTTGGGCATCTTAATAATTTTATCTTAGTATTTCAGCCACTAGAAAATGAAAAGGGGTCAAGTGCATGAAAAGGCAATAAAACAGGTTACATTAGGGTTAGAAATGCTTGGAAAAAATCTTACATACTTTATCTATCATCTAACTGAAATGAAGTCATTCTGGAGTGGAGCAAGGGAGCAGGATGCAAAACAATAGAGCATGTTGACTTGGGCTTCTAATATATATCTGTTTTAATGCAATAATAATCCTGACAATTTGGCAGGGATGAGGACAGGGGTGTGGGGAAGAGATGTAGGAAGGACAGACTCAGTGTTACTTAAGGTTATCGATTTGAGGTGTCCATTTAAGAAGTGCTAACATAGTAATGCAGCAGTTAAATCTTCAGCTAACCAGTGAATTAGGTAACCAAACATAAGCTTCTTCTCATCTCTATCTTGCACAGAAAATCTGGAGTCTTGTGATACCATGGTTTCATTCTCAAACTCCTGCCTGGGATATCAGCAACCAGACTCAGTGATTTGAGAATCACAAAGACAAAGCCCTGAACATTTCACAATACTTCAAATATAACTGGGATCACTTTGGGGCTAGGATGAGACCTACTATCACTCTCCCACAATATCATCTGTGCCTGCAATAAAACTGAAAAATATTTCCATCAGCAGTTTTGCTCTCTACAGATCAATGGCAAATGCAAATATTAGCATTTGGCTGGATGACGGTTTTGTTAACTATTTCCCTGCATTGTGCTGCACTCAGACTGCAAGTTGGGCAATTACACTTTCCAGACCTAATGTTCATACCCATGGCAACATATGGACAAAAACTTCCTATGCATAAATGCCATCAACCTAAAGGGAAGCAGCTATCCAAAAAACATTGCTTGGAAGTATATAGTACCCGTTTTTCTTTAGAAGGAATCTGAGTCAGAAGGAACCACAAACATTATGGGGGGGGAAAGGAAAAGGGAAAGGGAAGAAGCCTTGGAGATTTTAGTGGAAGGAAGGAAGAAGGAAAGGGAACTGCAGATGGTATGCTTAAAGCTGAGATTTCTGAAGAGAAGTCTGCATTAAAAAATGGGAGAAAAATTCTACTCTCCAGGTCTCCCTTTGACCCTTTCTACTTCTGTGGCATCTGCACAGTGCCTATTGCATCTTCTTAACTCCTTTCTCTACTGAAAACCCCCTTCTTTCTTGAACTGCCCCACATTCTATCCTTCCAGCCTGATCCCTCCTGAATGGAGCAATTGGCTGCCAATGCCACCATTACCTCGTAGCTGTCTCGGTACCAAGCCTAAAATTCTTCCAGTACAGCAGCTCCTGTGGGCAAACAGGGAGCCTC
>NW_008679042.1:81837-102382 GCF_000695815.1 Acanthisitta chloris
GATGCTGAGCACATGCCTGGCACTCACCCAACACACACAGCAAGCTCTACACTTAACCACCATGGAGCATGGACACCTTTATCCTGGCAGATTACTTCCCCTGCTGTCTTCTTCTTCCTGCCTTTGCACTATTTTTAAACCATTTCCAAAAATTTCCTCTCCGTATCACTACTGATAACTCAGATACCCCATAAAGAAATGTGGGTTCACCCCCAAAAAACTTCATTCCATTAAATATTTCATTGCAAGAGTTTTGCACAGCTCTTCTAGTTAACCATACTAACTCACTTTGAATAGCACAGGATTCACAAGTAAAATATATTTTAACTAGGCTGAAACAGGATTCTATTGGAGGGAAGATATGAGTTCTTTTTACTTACTACTTCTCATTTACGTGTTTTCTATGGCTATTACTGATCAGCTAAAAGCATCAGATGTTCCTCTCAAAGCTTGCTTTAAAATAACAGCAGAAACACTAAGATGAATAGAAGTGGTACTTTCAGCCCAGTGCAGGCAAACCCACAGGATTTCATGTACTCAGAAATATATAAATAGGAAGCCACTGTTTTCACCTCAGTAAGAAACTGGCTAACTGCAAAATCTGGATTGCCTAACTATAGAGAATGTCAGTTCAAAAATCAAAAACTAGAAGCTGAAATGCAATCAAATTATCAGGGATCAAAGCTTAATGTTATATAACATTCAGATATAGTGTCTCTCTTGAAATCATAAAGTTGAGCATAATTATTTATTATTAATGAATTAATTATTCGATGGATTATTTATATTACTGAGAGATGCTAAAAATTATTTAAGGTAATCATACAAATAATAAAAAACCTGTTATTTTAAGAAGATCAAAAAAATGTTTGGATTATGAAAGGATCTAATAGTGTAAAGCAAATAATTAGCTATTATTAATAAGGAGCAGAAGAGGCACTAAAAGATTCAGTGCTTGGGTGTAGTCTACCATACTCTGGTCTTCAGGTGTGATGCAACTCTCCCCAATAAACCTATTAAATAACAATTCTGAAGAGCTGAGTATTAAATATTTATATAAGCTCTTTAGCTGAAAAATATATGAAGTGAACCACAGTGATTTCCCCTGTTTAATTTTTGGCTCCCATGCAAATAGTGTCCCTGAGACTTAGACTATTCCCATTGCAGTATCATCAGGTTCCCATGCAGTCCTCCAAGTCTTAGCTACTTAACAGCTTCCTTAAGGGTGAAAGTCATTCAGGTACAGATTTCAGAGCAGCATCAGGGTCTGCTGTAGAGCATCACTCTAAAGAGTCAGTTCCAGAATCAGGAAATCACAGCCACACTTCAAAGATATGATGATTCACAGAATAATAACAAGGCTTTGTAACTGTTGTCTGTTCACTTAGAGGAGTTCAAGTGTTGACCAAATGCAAACAAATTCCTAAGACTATGCAGAAAAAGTCTGGTTTTCCCCTTGCCACTCAACATTTTCTAAAAGGAAAAGCCTAACCCAGGATACTTCAAGCATCCTGACCACAAATTACTTTCTTTCATTTCCTGAAGCTATTAATGAAGCATATTTACTTAGCTGATTTTCCTGTAATTCCTCTTTGCTGAGATGTGGGCCTTACAGTGTGCCACATGGCTTTTAGAGCATTTCTAATTGACATATATAGAAGAGAAAAATTAGCAAACATGGACAATTAGATCTTAACTACAGTCTGCCTCATTTAGGCCTTCACTTTCTCTGTTTCCAAGCTAAAACACTTTAGTGAACTTTCCAGTAAAGCCTTTATCTAAGAAATTTTGACTGAAAACAACAGAATTTTAGGGGTTGGAATGGACCTTACAGATTATCTAGTTGCAACCTTCCCTGCCATGGGCAGGGACACCTCCTCACTAGACCACTAGGTTACTTGAGACTTCACCCCAGCCTGGCTTTGAACACTGCCAGGGTCGGGGCAGCCACCATGTCCCTGGGCACCCTGTGCCAGTGTCTCACCACCTCTATGTAACTCTATGTCCTAAGACTGCAAAGTCAAGAAAGTTAGCCAGGACTTGTCAAAAGAATTTGTTTCCTTTGGAGGTATTTGGGTGCTGTTTGGATCTGTCATTACATTAATGCAGTAACACAGCAGGGCCACAGCCTGTGCCCAGAGCTCAGCATTGACGTGCTGCAGCAGCCACCAGCCAAGAAGACCACAGGCACAAAGAGGTGGTCAACCTCTGAAGGTGCCCAAAAGCCAGGCAGAACAGACCCTGGTGTATTGCTGCTCTCAATGTAAGAAACAATGAGTCACCAATGATGAAGATTTTTGTGAAAAAAGAATAAGGCCAGACAGCTTTTATAGTGGCTCATGGGCAAGAAACACCACAGTAAAAAGGATCCAAAGGAAACTAAAAGCCTCACATACACAAAGAATATATTACAAGGCTGACCTAGTAAATCCTTAGTATTTTACCTGATTGAATGATTCCTCATTCCACTTCTATAAAATACTTTATCATCCATTCCAATTAGCTTCAAGTGCACAATTTACATTTTGGCATGACCATGCCTAAGCTAATCAACATTAATCAATAAGAAAAGGTCCCAGCCTTAATACACTGTGACCCTCCTGTCTACTGTAACATTTTGGCTAATGTATTGACTTCTTTGTTGCAGAATGCAACCAGTAACTGCTTGTCTGAAAGAGCAGAACTGCTATGTGTATCAGTAAGTTGTGTCGGCCCATTGACTCTGGTGAGATGTGCCCATCTTGACCTTTCCATGCTGAATGCAATATAGTATGTGAAAGGATTCACATGGAGATTATCTTTAGGTCACCCAGATTCTTCATTCAGACAAATAAAACTATGAATTTTAACCTCACCTCTAAGTTGGTATTTGGGGAGAAAAAAAGTGATGTGCACTCTGAGAACAGTTCTAATCCCTAAGTAGAATCTTGTTGCAATGAAAACTTCACTGCCCTTTAAAGTCTTGGCATATATCCATGGTTTCCAAGCTCTTTTCTAAAACTAACAAGGACACTTTATGCAGTGAGTGTAAATAGCAGTCCACTCAATTAAACTGCTCATGTAAGGAATATATTTGTATTTATCGCTGTTACTGATATTGATATTTTATTTCATTTTCCATGGAAAAAGCTGCTCATTAATTTCAACAGCATTAGATGTTACTACTCACAGACAGTAACTCACAGCCCTGTCCAAATGACAGCCTGACATCAGTTAACAAATCCTATTGTCCTCTCAGACCTGCATACAGTGACAACTGGGAATTCAAAGGGATTCACCTCTAATTCACAATGAGTGAGGGGGGAACCACCTCTCTCAGGTCACAGTAGTACAATGTTGCTTCCTTAATCCACTAATAGGATATGTCTTTTTTAATGCTTTAAGCACACAGCATCACCAGAAGGAAGGAGAAAACCTTGACTATTGCAGGCAGGTGACTCTCAGAAAATCTAGAGTTGCATGTCTAAGCAAAATAAACTAATTTTTTTCATGTCACATGTCACATCCACCATTAGTGTTCCTCTTTTTTCTATCAATCTGCTTAAAATTTTGCATAGTCCATGTTCAACTAGTTCAGACCATGCTTTCATCAATACTGTTTATATAGTCCAAATTTACTTTCAAAATGGTCTAGATACCTTCTTCTAATTCTTCTGAGCATAAATGCAGCCTAAATCTGGTTCTGATTTAAACATGCCCATCAGCAGACCTAAAACATGCACAGAATTGGTTACTATTCACAGCTTCAGACAAAGGAAAGCAGTTTACAATAACCACTGAATTCCCCTTGCTTGCAGTTTGCTGTCACCACATGCTTTATTTATAGTAGGCCTGAAATAAATACTGCAGGATCAGCCATCTTTTGGTGCTGCACAAAAAAGGAAAGCTATTAAACATTTACCGTAAGTCTCTCATAACTTTGCCTCTGCCACTTTCCCTTTCAGTAGAGAAAAGAATTATTTAGCTCATGATTTTCCAGCAAAAGACAGTGAATTGTGACTGCCTCAAAGCGAATGGTAGCATCACTGACAGGCTGGTTTTGTCGATCGCACCAGGCACAGAAACTCTCCACCTCCCCTGCTCCTCTCCAGCAGCACAGAGTGACGCCAAAGCAGGAGTCTTAGAGTGACACAGGAATGTTTGTGCCAGCAGAATGAGGCACTCTCATGTTACAGCACTTTCCAAAACTAAGCCAGTACATTTGGTGAATCCTTTCCAAGGAGGCCGATCAGATTCCTTGAGTTAAGATCAAATGAATGTTGTAGATGCTTCAGTGAAACATGTTGACAAATAATACTGCACTCTTGTACACTGCATTTACTGTGCATTTGAAAATGAAGCCCATTTGTACATAATAAAAGTAGATTTTGCATGCCTTTCATTTTACACCTGTGAACTGAATACTGCAGGACTAAAAGTTTATGGCCTAATAGCTGTGGAACAGCCAGACAGTTAAAGATGAACTTTGACTGGCCCAGAATTAAAATGCCTGAGGGCAGCTGTGTAGCTCAAGTAACTGATTAGAAACTGATACTGAAAAATGACTGAGAACTAAACTCCAGGAGGTCTCAAAAAGACTAAAAGCAAAGCAATGTCTTTTTCCACCATAACCCAGGCCATTATAGAGTATGATCATGGCCTTCCACAGCACAGCTTAGTAGAAATAGCACCAATCCCCCGGCAGCACACCTAGAGCAATGCAGGTTTCTAAGAATCAAGCTGCATCTATATAAGTATCTAATGTTTCAGAATATCAGTCTGGTTTGCCTGAAAACCATTTATCCCTCATGGAGTTCTACTGGGTAGTAGTGCACAGTGCCAAACACATTTCTTTCCTTCTCCCCTCACTCCTGCTCTAATTGCTTCAGCAAAAAAAAAAATTCACTTCCTAGATGTATTTTGTCCTCTACACTGAAAGAGCTAGTCTGGAGGGTCCCCCATACATTCCCACATCACTGGGGGAATCTCTCTCCAGAAATAGTCCAAATACCTCGACTCCCTGACCCTGGAGAAATCAGCAGCCAAACAGTGAAGTGTTGCACTCAAGCCAGTAACAGGTTCTGGCTGCCCGATCAGACCTCTGGCATAGACTTCCAGTCTAATTTTGTGGTTTCGTGTGAAAACATGAGCTCTAAGCACTTGAAGAGCTATGTCAGTGTACCTTGAACAGTGCAGATTGATGGTACTCAAATAAAACTAAGTTAGCACAGCCAGGGAAGCACAGACTCTCAGTATTTAGGCAGGCAAGTATCAATGGGCACTCTTAATGCTTCCCTTCTTCTACATTTGATGTCACGCAATTTGATGTCCTGCACAAATGCTGACACCATGTACAGCTTTTCTTGGCAGCCAAATAAGAAAAAATAACCAGCTCCCCACCCTGAAAAAAACCACAGGCAACTGAAGTGTGATAATAAAAGTGAGTAGCAGCAAACACTGTCTGAACTGTCAGGTTATAAACAATGCTTATGAAACCTTATGGGCTGGATCAATAAAAGGAAAGGCCATCACTCTTGAGAGCCAAGAACCATTAGAAAAATAAAAAGCTTTCTATCTGAGAGCATTTATGTCTAGATTTCACATTCCACTGCTTCTTCCACGGCCTTATAGATTAAACAAGCAAGTTCACTTCTCCTTCCAGTGCTGCAACAGCGAAACCAAGCCACAGATTTCCTGGTAAGGCATTCCATGACCTTGAAACATTCCGTAGAGCCATGTGACTACTTCACATAAATGTCCAGTATCATCACAATTTAGGGCTTAAGTTTTCCTATCACAACAGTCAATTTCCTAATGCACATATATGTCTTTTCCATTTGAAAGGATTTCCAGTGTTTCCAAACTGTCATACAAATAAGATAAGTGTTTCCATCTCTGTGCTCTTTATGGCAACTAGCACTGTTTTTCCATAGTAGTAGAACACTCCACTCCAGTTTCGTTGCTGCAAGCCATGTCTAAAAAAGTCAAAGTGATCTCTTAGCACAGCCATTTTCCTGGTAACCAAGCCCCAGGAGATTTTGCTTTTCATCCCTTTTGTTCTTATTTGGTTGAAAGTTACTATCCCTTGTCACAGCTCCCATATTTTTCCTGTTAACTGTTATTCTTCTCCTCAATACAATCTTTGTAAAATTATTTTTGCTGAAAAAAATATATTGCATGTCAATTTTGGGCAGGTGACTAAACTAACATAACAGTTTTGTACTTAAGTAAATTAAATCATTTATGTCCAGGAAAAAAAAAGATTTTTCATGGTGATATTAATCTAACTTCCTGAATATTGTGGAGATGCCTTTTGTTCAAGACACTGGGATATTGGATCTTTAATAGGGTTCTATGCTTATGTCAGTTGGCTGAGATCACATGCTGATAGGGTTTAGCTTGTATAAATACTGAATTGTGCAAAGCAAAACCAGCTTAATACCTCTGAGCAAAACTTTTTGAATAGCCCCTAATCATCTAAGAAAAAAACATTATTAAAACAATAGATTACTTTTCGATCTTTGTCATTGGTTTTTCCCATATAACTCCAGTGAGACTGAATGGGTCACCAATGAGAACTAAAAGCTCACATCATATAGCAGCTGCAGAGGAGACTATGATTTGTATAAGTTCAGAGCAAAATCATCATCTGTGAAAGTTTTCATTTGCTAACAAAGCAGGTTTCTGACCTACACTTGCTTACTAGTATTTCCTTTCATGTTACAACATTTTTCTTCTTTTCAAAATGAACCTTAGCTCATCTACATCTATTATCTATGCAGGCATATTTTAGTCTGTGGGACACTCCATTACTGCCTTCTTTGGCTGTTCATTGTCCATATAACTTGATTATCTGAATCATGTGCTATTGCTTCGGAGCCAAGAGACAACGCAAGACTTAGAAGGATAAAATAAACAATAAATACAGCATGACAGCAATAAATAATGGTATTTCCACCAGTTTTCTTTTTTGTTCCTTAATGATGTGGCCACTAGAGTTACAGGTGTTATAATTCAGAGGTCAGCAAGTACAAAAGCACAACAATTACTCATATGAAATCCCTGCCAACACTTGATCAAAATTACGGTTTCAAGTGATTTCTATCTGTGATATGTTATAGGATAACCTGGATATCTTAACCACAGATTACATCCTGCTTTCTGTACCAGTCTTTGCCTACCCTATACAAAAGTTATCTTCTCCACTATGCAATAAAATTAGCAACTAATTCACTTTCTACAGTTATGGAACTTTAAATATTAATGCACTTATTTCAGAAATCCTCCGTGCAAGGTTATCTGACTTGAGAACAAGTTTCCTTGGAAGCAACATTAACCAGGAAAATTATCTGCTTTCTTAACGGCAAGACAAGTTCTATCAGATCTCTATGAGAACACCTGTCCTCTCCATGTTCTATTGATCCCCTTTCCTGCACTCAGGCTACATCTTTCTTATTCTGTCAGATGCAGAGTGGACACTTGCAAACTCAAAGGCGCCAGACTATTAGGACAAATTCTCAGCCTACTGTGACTATTCATGCTGTGAATTACAGGTTCCTCCCATGCACTCATAACTCTTGTTATGCTGGTCATTTCTAGAATAGTCATTCATAAATCAACCAAACAAAACTGTGTTGTTATAAGGAATTAAAGAATACCTTGTCTGTCTCAAATACTTGTGAAGGCCACAAAAGGGATTTGCCCTAAGATGCACTAGCTACCATGGCAGCAACTTGAGATAAGCACAAAAGAGAAGAATTTGTGCTATTTCCAGACTTGGCAGAGGTGAGATCTGGTTAGCACAAAAAAAATCGAAACAAAAATGCCTGCTGGGGCAAACTGCATATACATCTCACCTCACTGGTCTCACCCCAGACAGGCAGTATCTGCGACCACCAAACACTCACCCTGAGGAAGTTTGCAAATGAAGGTACACTCATGTTCACTTCACATGGAAATTAGGAATACACCTCCACAGATACCTGGAATTTGGGCTGTATAAATGTGGTACCCCTATATGAGCAATCTGGGACCCACACGACCAACAGCATGATTCTGGACCAGCAGAACAACTCGGGACCTCCACCATCAAGAAGCACAGGGTGAAGGTGGACCAACAGGACGCTGCTGGCTGCACTGGTGGCAACTGTCTCCCTCCCTCTCCCTCTCTCTCTTACTCTCTCTCTCACTCACTCTCCATCTTGTTCTCTCTCTTTCCCCCTGCTCTTTCATATTTCTTTCCATCTCTCTACCTCACATGTATAATTATGATCAAATAAAACCCGTATTTTCATATTATTAATGTATTATTGACTTCAGCATATGATCTCATTTGCACCTTAATTTGGGCAGAGGCACCTCTCACCAGTCAGATTGCAATAGTTCTCCATGTGGGAACCAACAGAAGAAATATCACTGTTGTATTTATTTAACAGAAGCTTGAATGAATATGGGATTACACCTGTATTCAAGAGGCTAAATTCCACACAGATACACTCAACATATCAGCCATCTGAGTTCTATAAGAATCTGTGCTGATTTCTACAGGAATGAAAGCAGATTGTGGCTTTCCACCTCATATCTGTGCCATGAACACTTCAAATAAATCTAACAGATTGACAACCCTTAGTCATGAGTTTCATAGGATGCCCTTAGGAATGCAAAGACTTTAACTTGTATCAACATACTTCTGAAGAGTGAGGCTGAGGTTGTGGCTAGCTGACTTGATCTTGTTCTGGGCCTCGAGGTGGGTCATGCTGTCAGTGTTGACTCCATCGATGGCCACCACAAGGTCCCCCTGGTTCATCTGTGACTGTGCTGCCTTGCTGCCAGGGGTGATCTGTGTGGGAAAAGAAAATAAAAAATCTTATCAGGATAAGTCATTCTGTACACAAAACACTTTGAGAACTTTCCCAGAATTATAATACAGAACAGACTCAGCAATAAATGCCCTAACAGATGCAATACTAGCTGTATCTATTATAGTATGGGTGAAACAACAAAATGTATGGAAATTAAACAAATCAGAGTTAACTCACATATCTGCAAAGGTCCAGGACAACATCTACTTGTCATTACTTCCATTTTGAGAGGTTAAGCTCAACATAGTGGTTCCCTTACCACCTATTATCTCTTCCTCAAGGGGATAATTATCACTATTTATAATGCAGTACTATATAGAGACATTACTCAGAAACAGAAAACTAATGAACCACTATTTACTGCATGATTTTATTGTATGTTTCCCCCTAAGAGCCATTTTTCCTAATTAATTCATTATACGGAGCAGACAGAAAATGAAGGTGCGTGAGGAGGCTTGGGCATGCTTTGCTTCTTTCATAGCAAGGTTTGTAAGAAATCATTCTGCTTAACCTCACCCACATACAACTACAGCTCCATGGCCAAGACAGATTACTACACACATAAAATGATGTCATCAGCATGTTAGACCTGACACTCCAAAGACAGACCAGTACTCTTAGAAATAACAAGCCACAATGCTTCAACTACAAACCCAACTACTGAAACAACAATTCAGAAATTCTGGTCATTCACTATGGCAACACATTTTGTTACCTCCAGGTACCTCATGAACTGCATCTTCTCCAGATGGACAGTATCCTGACCTCAGTTTTACACAGCCCTCTCAGCTTTCATAAGGATGGCACCAATAGAATATAGCTACTTAGGAAACTTGACTCCACTAGGGAACTCCAACTAAAACAGAAGAGCCTTCACATACCATCAGCCAGGCAAATTTTAGTGAACACATCAGAGTTGTCCTCTGCTTTCAGCACTCAGTACTTAAAGGGTATGGACATAAGCTATAGGTCTTTGCTCTTATTTTTAGAGACTCTCTTACATTCCTCACTTCTAAGAAAACCCAAGGATAATCTAAAATGCTACAACAAAGGCTGTATTCAAAAACTCTGTTCCTTCAGTACAGTGAACATAAAAGAAAGATGTGTTTAATTATGAGCCAAAATTCCCCTGTGAATTCAGCCAGTCTGAAACTGTGAAGTTAAATTCCTAGGGAAACCAAAACCCAACACAAATTCAAACACTTCTAAGTGTAAAGTGAAATTCTTTAACTTGCCTTCCCTAATATGACCTCAAAACACTTATAAATATGTACATACTCAAAACAAGAAGCTGTTCAAAACAGTTCCCTAGACTGCTTGTTTATGCTCCTTACTGGCAAAGACAAATAAGCAACAAAAGGCAAAAAAACCCAAACTCTTTCTTCACACCCCCTAAAGGTATTTAAGGCTGCCAGTACTGAAGCTGGCAGGCTAACAGACAATCTAGTCCAACAATAGGAGCTATCAATTTACTAGAACACAGGCTCTAGTATCAGAGTCCTAGAACAGAGCACCCTGAATACCTGGACACTACTTAAAAACAAAGATTACTTTGAAATCAGGGACTGTAACAACCCAGAACTGATCTGACTGGAAGAGACAAGTTTTTAGACCTTTTCATTAGAGATGAATGCAATAAGAGTTCTATGTCTTCCGAGTGAAAGACAGCACAGATGTAATGTTTCATACAATAGATTTGACTGATAATGGCATTACAATTCCCTGATGTACTTTTTCTGGTGTTAAGGAATGGGTGAAATATTTTGTGGTGGTTTCAGTGATGGAGTTTTACTCTGCAGTCTAATGCACCTTCATAGGTAGAGACTAATAGAAACAAGAGATTCACATTACAAGCACAGCTTTCCTAACCTATTATACCAACATTAGCTTCTATGCATTTTATTGACTTGCTTTGTGCCAAATACACAGAATCCAGAAGCTTATAGAGAATATGGATCATTTGCATACCCACATCTACTTGTATAGTTACTGAAAGATCCTTCCCTACTCAGTTCCCCCAAACATGTCAAGAAACAGAATCTGCAATAAAATAAGAGGTCAGGAAAAGGCAAAATGTGAACCAAAGTCGAATTCAGATAAATGAGCAAGACATAAATTCATAAAGTGGGACACTTTATTCTTTCTCAATTTATCCTTTTCTTCTATTAACACGATCTGTTTGCCAATCAGGCTGACACCAAGGCTTGAACCTTCTTGAAGATTTTTAAATAAATAATCTTCATACACCACTTTGAGAAGACACCACTTTTACCTCCTCATGAAACATGCAAGTTCTTGCCACAAAACGTTAACTGCGTGATGCTGATATTTTCAGTAGCCAGACAGCTGGTTCCAAATGCTGGGAATCCCTGCTTTTTCCCAGCAAAAACAAAGGCTGTTTTTTGAGCATCAATCCACTTACTGAAAGTCAAACGCCTATCCTAATTTGGGAATTCTTACTTAACACATATATCTGTCCTTCCACTCCCCAGGGATGTTTCAAACAAGCCCAGAGAAGCAGAGCTTCCACAGAAAGGATAAACAAGTCTAGATCTGGGACTGGTTTAACATAGCTGTAACAAACATACTGACTTCCCTCTCACTTTCTCTGACTTCTTCTTTTAGCAGCCACAAATGTAAATGTTCTATCTTAAAACAAAGTTACAACAGCTAACTACAACTGTCCTAGAATTAGAGTCAATTTAGAGGGAGGGGATGGTTGTAAATAGTGACCTGATTTCACTTACTCTAGGAGGATATTTTCTGCCTAACACTTTTAGAAAACACTACCTAAATGGAAGAATATGTTTGTCAGAAGAGACTCTCAAAAAGTCCTGAGTAACTTTGAATTTGTGATTTATATGAATTTCTAACTATGGCCATAGCAACACCCTTCTGGGGCAAAGAGCTGCTGGAGAACCATACTGTGAAAGACAAGGGAACAGTCCCAATCATGGTGTACCAGCCAGTACTCCTTTCCTAAAAGAAATGAAAGGTATTTGTAGCCATCTCTTCAACTAAGTATAATGGTAGAAAATTCTGGGCTGGATTCCTTCATATCTTTCCAATTCTCATTTCAGGGGTCAGCACTCCACTGATGTCACTTTATCTCTAAAATTCAGCTTATCCTAGCTTCATGGACAGCAAGACTCGAAAGTATAAAAGATGCATCTAGTTTATTGTACCTGTAATTCTGAAAAACAGTAAGTAATAGGAATTAATTACTTCTTCCCTCAGTGTTCCCACTGGCTAAGTGCAAGCTATGTAGATTATTTGGTCCTGTAGAGCTTTATATAGAAGGCATTATTAGAGTCTCCATGCATAATCTGTATAAAATACTCAAATCAAAGTACAAAACTATTTTAGAAGCTAAGAGGGATCTCTGTGAGAGTTTCAAGTGAAGCCACAGCAGACATTCAGAGCAGTCAGTAATTGCTGGGGACAAAATACCAGCATATGGATGGAGATATAGGGCAGCCAGATCCAAAATGTCAAGGCACATTCAAGACTATCTTGTTCCCATTTTTAAAGATGGGAATGGAATGCAAAGTGTTTATCTTTCATCTGTTGGTATTTTCCTTTGAAAATTCATCTCTGCTCTGCTAAACATTTACTAAACATAATCACAAGCATAGCAGATCTTACTGCATCTTTGTGAAATCTTTAGGGAATATTTTCTATTTAAAATTATTTGTAAAAAATATTTTTGAGGGACAAATGTTAATTAAAACTTGGAATTGGACTCCAAATCCAGAGCTGTCTACACAGCAAGTTGTAGTTTGCTCTTATCTCAGCCTCTCTTCTATTAACAGAAGTCACAAACATAGAGAAATATAGTACTGTCTAGGCCAAATATGTATTTTTCAATTTGACCACCAATTTATTTATTTCTTTCTTTAAAAAATCTCTGGGCAAGACCTAGACAGAACTATTTCAGCAAACCTTTGTAACAGTCTTAACTGACTTGTTCTGGATTACAACATAGCTTTCAGTTGCTAGGTGTTGGAAATGCCTTTATTTAAGGCTACAGCAAGATGTTCACCAGTGATTCAAGGTACAGCTATTTCTGTTTACAAATTCAAAGCCAAGGTACCACTGACAGATCTAATTTTAATAGGATTTCTTTAGTGCCTCAAGCCCAAGCACAGACTTCATCTGGAAAACCCAAGCATCTTTAACTTCTCTCAGAAAAGCAGAGGAGCACGTGCTGCTTCAGAGATGTGAATTTTCAGCCCTCACAAATTTCCTACAAGGCAGACATCTGACTTCCAATATCCCCAGCTTAAAGCAAGTGGGTAGGCTGGAAGTATCACATGTTGCTTTCAATGCACTACAGAGAATTCTTACTACGCTCTGTTGTGAGCAGATCTGTATACTGGGTGAATATATAGCACCACAGTGACAGCTGTGCCCTAAGAAAATACATCTGCACTGGGTTCAGAGTAAATACTACTTAGCAGGAGCTCTAGGGGCAGTGTACAAAGTGCAGCTGCTGTACCACCTTGAGAACAGCACATGTTCCCATACAAGCCCCCTCAGCTCCACTCCAAGGGGGAGAGATAAGGATCAGACAGCATTTGAGTGGATGAGTGTTAAAAGACTAACAAGAATGCTTGTATAAACAGATGGACACAGCTTTCCTACCCTCAAGGAACTCCTAATTCACAAAGCAGACAAACATACATAGGATGGCCTATACAACTGAGAAGGTGTTAGTATAGTAGCTTGCAGCATTAGCCATGGCCTCTTCTTTTTCCAGGACTTGATCTATGCATGACTCTACCCAGACCCCAATCCCAAAATCAACAAGTTATATTTTCTGCTTCTCATTTAAGAACAAATATTCATTAGCACTAGAAATATACAAAAGCAGAGAGAATATATATGCTCTCCTCTTTAAGATCTTTAAAATAGAAAAAATTACTATAAGAAAATGTTCTTTTCCATAGTCAAAAAAATCAGAGACAGGACATCAACTATCAGTGACCAGGGACTTACAAAAAAAGGATTGGACAGATACTGAGGAACACTAGAAAATACAATGTTCCCTGTATAGAGAAAACAGCACTTAAATCTCCCTCCAGTATATTTATGCAAGAGTTTTTTTGTAGAGATGCTTCCAATAAACCTTCAGAGTCTTTCTAAGCACTGAGGCTCTCAATGCCTGGGAGTGGCTGCAAATCTTCCTCTTTATGCACTGAAAGGAGAGACATGTTTGAAAGCTCACCATGAAACAGTTAGACCTAACTACAGAATGCCCATATGATTCCAAGCAGCTATCTCTGGACTGGAGACATCAGTTCCTCTCCCATTGTCAACAAGTTGAATGAGAAAATTTATATTATTGCTTCCTAAATGAGCCACTTTCCACCCCTGCCCCCACAATAAACAAGTATAACAGCTCCAAAGGGGAAAATCATGGGTTTTCTTAGAAAATACAAGTCAATTTCGGACAAGAAAAAACAGCAATGAAAATAAATAAAACCCACTGGGGTAAGTCATCAGGCAGAAATTCACCATTTCATTTGACACATGGCCAGAAGGCATAAGGCAGAAAGAAGTAAAGAAACAGCCTAGATAACCTACATCAGAGAGCAAACATCCCTTTATCTTTGATGATGATTTCTGTACCTTTCGGTGTCAGATAGGAGAGCTGAGCAAGATTGACTAAAAGTAAAGACAGGACTGCAGGAAACTTAAAATTAAAGTCCTTGCATGTATCACTAACCAATCCTAAAGAAATTTCCCTTTTTGCAGCTCCCATTCACCTGAAGAGTATGTCTCCTTGTTTTCATTTCACTACTGGGCTTTACTATTGGGATTTTTGATTGTTTTTTTCTAATGAGACAACAAAACCTGACTTAAATGAACACTCATGGCATCTGCAAAATATGCTACTGACAACCTGAAGAGCTTCCATTTATACTAAACAGAGCTGAGCTGGCAAGCTGCAAAGACACTCTGAAGTGGCCTCTCAGGCTCTGCTTCATCTGTAGCTAGGAAGGGAGATTACAATACATGTGAGCACACCCAAAATAGCTCCAACCTACCTCTCTTGGGTACCAGGAGCCACAATGCCAGAGCAGCACAGAGATTTTATGGGATGGCCAGTCAAGCACTTAGGATTCAGAACACCCTGTGCTGAAATCTGTACTGCAACAGCAGAAGGGCTATTTGCACTTGAGATATCCATCTTACCTCAGTCTCGGGTGTGCCAAGCCATGCTGGAATGATGCAACCTTGATTAACAGCACAAATTTTCCTTCCATTTAATGCCTTCAGAAGGCCATTTTTCATGTGCAATAGGCTCTTCAGGGAACAAGACAGACAGATAGCCCTTCTTGCCAAGCAAAATAGCTTCAGGTGATGAAAATAAGACAAATGTAAATTATTTTCAGCTGGGAAATGAAAGGAAGCATATAGGCACTGCTTAGGGGACTGCCCTAGGCAAGGCTTTGGGGGATTTTGTGAGAGCCAGTGTGAATATTCCTGTCCCTAGTTGTAAGATTATTTCATTTCCTGCTTCACCTCTGCATTATTTGACTGAAAAATTTTCAATCCTTTGTTGAAAACGAAAAAAAAAAAGAAATATTGTGTGGACTCTGCAGCTCAGCCTGTTAGAACTACTCTATGTACACCAACTATACAGATGATAGTAAAAGAGTGGATCTGGCTTTTTAATAAGATGTGTTGGCGTAACTAGAAGGTTATACAGCTCTTTAAATCTTGTATGGTATGACTAATAGTAATATCTCTTCTCCCATCTTTATCTAAATATAGCTGTTAGAGCTTTTCAGTCTGTTCTCAGTTAGCATCATGTACTGTGCCAAGGTAGTGTGTGCTGTGTATCTTGCAGAAATTAAGTGGAACCAGAGAGGTGAGTCATATAATAATAAACCTGTTCGAACAATAGGTTTTAAGGAACAAGTGAGTAAGTTCTTACTTGGTATCAAAGAGTTTAATAACCTTAAAATATCAAAACTGAGAATGTAACTGAGGTATTGATCCTTCATATTCTGGCAGCCCTCATGGATGTGAGCAGTTCTGTTGACTTCCACAGGACAAGTCCCTGAAACAAACATACACTCAGCTTCTAAGTGCTTGCAGGATCAGAACTGTCAAGTTTTTTCAAAGGTTCCCCATCTTCTTCCCTACTTCTTTTTTTTTAAACTTTCATTAATTTTAAGGCAGTTGTCTAAGGGTGGGATGTTTCTTTGTGTTTCAAGTAGACAGATCTAAGTTAACATTGCCTTTTACATTTTCACAGCTATCAGGTGCTTGAATTCTGCATTCTGTGCAGTTTTTTTGACCTGCTCACACAATCACAATTTGTCTTGTCTCCCCCTGCAAGCATTAACCATAAACTGAGGGCTTTATGTATTTTGCTATTGGCCACTATGGTGAGATTTTATGTTTTGCATGTTCATTCTGCTTAATGCAACTCATCGTATACAAGTAAGACCACAATGCTTTATAACCTTGAAGGGCTTTTGATTGGTTCAGCAACAACATGGCCTGACTAAAAGGGCATTTGAGACAATACTGAGAGTTTCAGTTTGGCAGTTAGTGGCCTGCAGCCACTTCTGCTATTAAGCTGCTTAAAATAGCTCTGACTTTGAGGAAGTCCTGAGGTTCCAGCACTGATCTGACTGATGTATAAGTGACTTTTCTGTTCCTGAGTGTTTATAAATTAGGGTACTTATTACACTGATGCATGCTTACATTTAACTGTTCTTTAAGTGTGCATTTGTTTGAGTTCTTTTTTGTTTCTGGCCACCAGTATACCAGGGGAGTAATTCATTCTCTGATCACTAGGGTATGAGCTGCCAGTGTGACACAGCAAATAATCTTGTCTCTAAAACAGAAGTACTTAGTATTCAGCTTCATGTTTTGCCTACAGATGGTAGGGTAGTATAGTACACACAGAAAGGCATCTGTATGAAAGATGTCCACAGTGACACAGATGTTGAATCAGAACTAAATTAGCAGGAACTGCACTTGGTATCATGCCATTACTTTCGTGTCTTGGGCTTCAGGAGGCCCATATTGCCCAAAGTGAATCTGTTCCAATTGGATGGCCCACCATTAACCACCCAGCACACAGCCTCAATTACTCATTAAACACTCACTCTTATCCACAAGAATAACTATTTTGTACCTGTAGCATTCATCCATGCTCTGTGAGAGAATTAACAAAAGCACAGGCTTCAAACTTCAGAGAGTAAAGAATTCTCTTTAAGATCAAAGTGAGTAAAAAAGAATAGAAGCAAAGATCCCCTGAGAAAGTGCAATGCCAATTTCTTCTGTAATATGCTGTATCACATTTAGTGCCTAACATGACATCCTGCCAGGTATCTCAGCTGGATCCTTGGAAATTTAAAGATGTTGCAAGTAAAATACAATCTTGACACGTGTAACAGGTACATAAACTGCTGAATGCATCATGAAGCTAGGGAAGTTGTAGAGATTGAGGAACTTTTCTTTTACCTGTTAAAATGTAATAGCTAAAACTCTGTTTTCCTAGCTTTTCAGCTTAACACAGAGAGATCACTTCCCTTGGGAAGCCACAGGAACCACACATGTTTAACAGGAAGTAATCTGAACATATTGTTATAATCTTCAATCTAAAAGGGAAATCTTGTTGTGTTGGACATTGTTATGCTGAAGGAGCACAATCTGAATTTATAAAAAGGAAGGATCCTGTTTTCCTGAATTTTTAATAAGGAAAGCATCCCTGAGGAGGGATGTGGCTATTGCTGAGGACAAGGATTGAACTTTATTGATAGTATGATGATGCCACCTGGGTTTGGGTGTTTTAACCCGTTCAAGTAGTGGGTACAGCAATCTTCAAAGATTTCCCACTGAAAGCTTGCAGAGTATAATAGCATACACACACAATGTTATTTGATATAGTGCAAGCCAGTGACATACATGCTTTTATCAAGGTGAAAACATCCCTCTAAGTGAATTTTACATCTATTAGCTTTGTAATCCTGCATTGCATAAACGCAGTATCTTCCCACACATCTCTCAGTGGTTTCGGGGCATGTAGCAGTATTAAGCTGACAAGTTTTCAAAATGTTGGTTTCTGTCTTTTTTTTTTGCATATACTATATTCCATAACTCTACAATAACAATTTTTTATATTATTTTAGAATGGCTTCCCATTTACAGACAAAATAAAATCATAGAAATGAAATGCTGTAACGTACTGCTAGTATCTGTAGCTAAAGGCTATCTCAGACTAAAAAAAGGCAAATTACCAAGATGGGAAAAGTATCATTTATTGAGAATTATAGAGTGATTTTTGGTTCAACTACTAATGCCACATGGGTAGATTTGGTGGCCATAACAGTTTACATACTTGACTTCTGTCCCCTACAAACCAGCAAGCTTGTAATGATCCAGGAGGCCAAGTAAACCCTGACAGAGTGGCTCCTACATTAATCTGGGTCTGACAAGCTTGTTTAATCCCTGACAAAGTGCCTCCTACACTAATCTAGGGCTCACAAGCTTCTTTAATTTCTGGTCAAAAAGAAGTTAGATCAGCTGGGTGTGCTATACACAAAGGTAAACTAGGACTGATAGTCTTCATTCCCCACAGAGTACTGCTTTATCAGCTCCCCTTCCAAAACTGCACCATTTCCTAGGGACAATCTGAAGTAAAGAACTTTTACAAAACAATACACTAAGTACAAAGATATTATGTTCTGAAAATTTACAGAAAGCCTTCAACTAAATATCACTATTGTTTATTAGCCAACACAACCCAAAAGTTGGAACTGAAAATACTGCTACTTTAAGAAAATGCAGCATCAGAAAGGGTGTACTGAAATAAGGTTATAACAAGAGTGTCCCATAAATTTGAGAAGCTCTAAGCAGATTTTAAAAAAGGTTATTTAAAAAGAGCTTTAAGAAATTAAAGACCTCAGCTAGTTAATACTTTCCAATGGAGACTGGCTCTTCATTTAAACTGGTCCTGAGTTGGAAGATCCAAACAATGCTGCTCCCCTTCATTGCACCACGTCTTCTACTTTTATGACCAAGTTTGGGGCTGAAACTTGATTCAAATTCCCAATGACTAATAGAAAAGCTGTTATTGGGGAATTTTCATTCCAGAGAAAGGCAGGAGTCTGTCATCTCACAATTCCCAATTCAGCAGAGTGCCTAGTTCAAGCAGCTTGAATTATCTTTGGATAAGCTACTGGGTTTTTATTTTTATTTTTTGCAGTGTTGTCTCTGATGACATGTTTTGAATTCCCCAAGGAGTTACCCAGCACATGTGTGTGTGGAGAGGGATTTCAATGTGCAAAGACTATGGCCAGTAACTGCCACTTGAAAAAAAGTATTAAGGCAGGAAGAGAAGCCTGATCAGTATTTCCTATCCAGCTGACATGCCACTCTGGACAGCCTTTCACCTTCTGAGCTGCATTGGAAATGCTAAGATAGATCCCATCTTAATACATTCTTCACTTTTATTTTGTGCTACATTCCAGAGCCTCTAATAAAAAGCCTCAATTGTTTTAATTAAAGAGAGTAAAGTGGGCACCCACCAATTGTGAATGAACACCCTCTGCCAAGCCAAAAGGCCCCTGCAAAACACAGCCTGCTGATTTGCCTGTGATACTGATACTGCTGGTTAGTGATATTTTTACCCGTTAACCTGGGGAGCAATGTTTCTGCCAATGCCTTTTGGGGTACTCTGCTTCTTTCCTGTTTCATCTCATCTAGACTTGGTGTTCACCATTTCCCAGTGTAAGCAGCACCAAGATAAGGTAGGATTTTTCTTTCAGAGCATGCAAGTTTTAATGGAGTGTTTCAGGTAAAGCATGCTGTCTACATACATGTCTCACTCCTCTGTACATTCCTGTTTCTTTCAGGTGAATAATTATATTTGGAAAAAACAGTGAATCAAAGATTTCCCCGTTTGGCAGCATGATTAGGAACTTAATGTGTATTTAAAAAAATGGCTTAGATGTTTGTATCTAATAAACATACTTAGGTAACAAAGGTTAGGTGAACAAACTGTGCTAAAACCATCGTTAGCCTGCCTGGTATATTTAGCTGGGCTTTATAGAGCTGAATATGATTCTGATTCTTAATTTAAAATATTCATTCTCAATTCTGAGATGGCTTCTTAAGGATCATCAGGCTGTGTAACTTACGCAGAAGTAACAGAATTATTTTTCAGGGTGCTTCACTTCCATTTCACTGTATTTGTATCTTTAATTTCTACAGTGATATCTGCAGACATTTTACCCTGGACTGGAATCAGAGGCTGTAGTGAGCTATACACCTAGCCACAATGAGTTTCTAAACTCTGCATGCCCAAATTAGGAATAGTCCTCTCCTGGTCCAGGGTAAATACACTAATTATGATAATCTGGTTGCATATTTTGTCAAGGAATAAATGTTCACAGGACATCTATTTAAGTCCATGGAAGGAATGCAATCAAGTTCAGAATTTGCCTTAACAGTGTTTTCCTTGGCTGTGTTAGACACTAACTTTTGCAATGGAGCATGTCAAAATAATTGGTTTGGAAGAGGCAGCAGGAAAGTTGTTGTTTGACGAAGAAAGAATTTCAGAAAGCCTAAGGTGGTCTGCCTTTCTGTGTCCAGTTTGTCTTTTTCCCTTCATCTGGCACCAAATGAATTGCTAAACAATGAATTGTGTAGATGAGAAAATATGACAGTTACTTTAATAA
>NW_008679042.1:102406-128495 GCF_000695815.1 Acanthisitta chloris
ATGAGGAATGAAAGGAACACAGAAAAAAATTAACCCTCCACTTTGATCTCAAATGAGGATTTAGTTAAACTACAGGACAATGAACTTCATCACTGCATTTTGGCATCACGCAAGCATCTGAATAGCTAAATTAAAGTGACGTTTTGGAGTGCATAAAGAGAAAATGTCTTTAAAGAAGATTGATGCATTCCATGCAAATCTCAGATCCAGCCAGCATTATGACTGATGGAATTATGAAAGTTCTCTGTTCTAGGCAGTTATACTTACAGTGATATTTTTCAGAGCTGTACACCCACATGCAAACAAAATCTGTAGGCGTTTTGGAGTTTTAATGTGTTGTCAGAGTTTGATCTTGGCCAAGTTTCTCTAAACCCTCTTCAACCAGGAGATTACATAGTGAGTGGATGACTGGCTCCCACCCTCCCTAGTTTTATTTTTCATCTGTGTCCTCTTCCTTACATCCTTCCTCCTCTTACAGCACCTTGTTCAGTAACATTGCTTAGTCTTATTAATCATGTTTGCAGAGAAAATATTTTAAAACTGTCAGTGACGGAACTTTGATGTGATCAACATCAACACTGTAATAACTGCAACAGCAGAAGAAAACACTTTTCAAAGTGAATATGCACCTATTGAACAAACAGAAGACTTTTTCTTCAGATACCAGGAAGTGGGAATAAATGAAAATTAAGAATGCTTGGATGGTTATTGGGCAGCTGGAGAGATTCCTGGGGCAGCCAGAAGTGCCAAATGGAGCCATATTAGTAATCTCTTTTTATCCTAGCATGGGTCTTCTATTTATAGAATTACATAGCTCTTGAAGAGACTATAAGATTGCATACATATATGATATAGGAGCAACATATGCATTTGACATGAAACTACCTAATAAAACCCAAAGATGCTCCCAAACTTTCAGCAGACCTGTTTGAAATAGCACCATGTATTTTGTCCATCTGGTTCTCTCAGCTGATGACAGGCATTTTGGTCTGAATGGCCTTCCCTTTTTCTGTAATTTTCAGGATTGAAAGAAATTCACCCTCTACATTCTGCTTCCATTTTCCTACATAAAGTCCTCAGAAAAGAGCTTCTTAATATTTCCAGATCACACCAATGAGTCTTCTGGGTCATATCCAG
This sequence comes from Acanthisitta chloris, assembly GCF_000695815.1. Classification (NCBI taxonomy): domain Eukaryota; kingdom Metazoa; phylum Chordata; class Aves; order Passeriformes; family Acanthisittidae; genus Acanthisitta; species Acanthisitta chloris. Next base: position 103,544 of record NW_008679042.1, read on the forward strand.
TCTAGTATACATTCAATTAAAAGTGATTTCTATTCCACACAGTGACATTAACCTCCTATGCTATATCTAGAAAGCAACGATTTAATAATGATGCCATTCTTCAACAGCTATCCAAAGTAAGAACTAGAAAAAGACTCCTAGTATTCAGTCTTAACACTGAGTCATTACTAGAAATAGCATTTTACCAGCAAAATTTTATTATCAAACTGGAGAGACTCACAAGGCTGTAGAGGAAAACATTAAGCAGAAACAGTAGCTGATATTAAAGCTATATGCATCAACCACACAGAAAATGTAAAAATAAATCTAGATTCATCTAGCCTTCTCTCTTCTCTGATGAAAGGACACACCAGATATTTGAGGAAATACTCTAGTTTTAAACAGCAAGCACTAAAGCCTCTTCCACACATATACAGTGCCTAGCATAACAGGGCCCAGACCCTCCCTGGCTCTGTGCTTCAGGGCAGTATAAGCATTGCAAACAAAGATTCAGCATGTTTCCCAGTGACAAACAAGACATCAAGTAATATTTTGGGCAAATGACACAGGAGAGTGGTAGAAATAAATCATCCAGGCATTAAAATAAGTTCCTATAAAAGTGTAAAGAGAAAACAACAACAGCAAAAAAAAAGAGAAACTGAGAGATGATAAAAAAAATTATATTATTTTACAAGTTTCTGGCTATGTCAGAGAAGAACAAGACGCTCTCCACTTCAAAACATCTAACATCATCTCATCTGATCTGCTGCTCTGTGTGAATACCACAGGCAAACAGACCTGACATGGAAGCATGGATTTCAGGCTCTAGGCTACTCTGCCCTGCAGTCTAGGCAATAATTCCAGCATCTGCTGTAGTCTCAGTGAAGAGATTTGCAGTGGTAGTGCAGAGGTAAAAGCTCCACAGACAATAAGGTGTTGGTCACGTCCCTCTGAAGGCCTCTTATCCTTTTTTATCATGCATGACCCTGTAAGAATGTGCAACACGATCATCCAGTGGCAAAAAGCACCAAACTGTCAAGCTAAGCTTTTGCTGGCTGCAACTGACACAGTCATGCCCATCTTATGTAAAAATTGATAAGATGACCGTGCACTGTTTATGCTATATCAGTGTGCAATTAGAAAGTCTGGTGCTTGTATTAGTAGGTACACTGATAATCAAGTCTCTAGTGACTGTGGCTAGGGCCACAGCAAACTCACTTCACAAGATAGAGCTGACAGGACTCGCGCGTAACTTGCCATCTTGCAAAGTCAATGTGCAGCACATCTTCCTCTATGTGTAGCAGACAGTCCTCTTCTGCTCCAGTATGCAAACACTCAAAGTAGACATCATCTTTGCAATCTTTTGAATATCATAAAAGCTTAAATCACAGAAGTTAAATTTTGAAGATGCCTGTGTTGGCAGAATGCGGACAACGAGCCCATGCCAGTGGCAGAAAGGCCCAAGAATGGTCCCCAGGACCAAAAGGATCCATCTACATTTATCTGTAGTTCAATTAAGCAATTCCTTGTCATGACAAACCTATGAAGCATAGGCATCCATTAAAGATGCAAACAATGGATTTAAGACTGAGACCTCATTGGGAAGAAAGGATGACTACAGAAACTTCTGTGGTAAACATGAGTCAGTAAGAAAGTAACATTTTTTCCCTCTTAACTCATCTGTTGTTTCCCTTTCTAGCTTTGTGTAACAGATAAACAATCAGCAGGGAAACATCATCCATTTGTAGACAGTGCACATTCACAAATCCAGTTCTAATAGGTATTAACCTATTAATGCCAAAGAGCTTGAGGGATCTATATGGTTTTGCATAAGCTATAGATGAAGTATTTGCCAGTCCACAGCACAGGACCTTCCATAATGGACAGCAATATTACAATGTACCATTTTGTTAACCCATCATTTGAACTATGTTGATATTAGTAAAGGAAAAAAGTTTGATTTGTTTTTATTATAAACTTCTAACTTAAGCTATGATAGTATTTGCAGTATTTAATAATACAGATTGATGTTTCTAAAGCCGGATTCAATAGTATCAGTGCAACAGGACTTGCCAATATGTTGACTGTGTAAAGCATATTTTTTAAAAGTGGAGTTTATTTGTAACATAAATTGTTTTGCCTTGTTAAAAATGAAATCACTCCTATTGAAGCCTGTACTTTTATACATGGCCCTGTTCTTGAAGGGCACTAATCCGTATTATTACAAGTACTAAATGCCAATTAATTCTCCCTTCTGAGTTATGATAAATGATTATTTTAGGGTGAAGCTATACATTTTCCAAAGGGTCTTTATCACAGCTATGTTGACAGGACTTTAAGTATGGTGGTATGCTTAGTACTACCCTAAAGTAGCTGAAGTATGTGCCACAGCAGGTGCCACAAGTAGAACATAGATTTACTTTGACATTAGAACGTAGGGTATAGAGTGAGTGCAGGATTGTTTGATGGATTTAAAAAGAGCATATGTTGTGAATGGCTCGGAAAATTGGAGCCTTTGGGGTATAGCCTTAGTGTCAGAGCTAACTAAGTTTGAAGAAATCCTGCCTCATCATGGAAACAGTTGTTTGTAGTTCACAACCATTAGGGTATCTGTCATTAAAGAAATAATTTGACACCTCTAAGGGAAAAGCTTACTGAAGTGTAACCTCTTGGGGAGAGTAAGAGAGAAAGTATTAAAACATGCTGTTTGAGCTTTAAGGGATACATTTCTGCCAAAGAACTGTAAAAATTATACTTGCATCTGTTTTATAAAACATAAACCACAGTTTATGTTTATTTCACATTCTTGACAACATCCTCTTAGAAAAACTTACAACTTGAATTTTTGCAGCAACTCCCAGTGTCACAGGATATTGGTGGGCAATGCACTCCTAGTCCTTCAAGAACAAAGTGGCAAAGGTGGCAACAGCTTTTACCAATCAAAGGATCTCTCTGCATCTATGACTTTATACAACTCCAACCTAGACTGCCCAATTCACTCTAACCAAGCAGGAGATTGAAATTCCCTCCTTGTCAGCCCCAGCTACACCTCCCTGCTGACACACACGCTTCTCACATCCATAAACCTGCATATGTTCCTCTACTTTTCACAAGGATTTGGAAACAGTCAGTGTGGTTGTGATCTCTGCAAAGTTTTTCCTAAAAAATTTTTTTTTTCACAGCTTATAGTAGTTTTGGCCTTTGTAATGGCATTCTACAGAGACACTGATTATTCCTTTACTAATAACCAAGGAATGGTACAACAATATCTAGCTTTCATTTTCATAAACTCCTACTGACTTCTCTTGATCCATCTGCAAAATCAATTTTTGCTTTCTGTATGAATTAAGGTCACAGATAACTTGCAAAAATGAACTGAAATATCTAACAGTCCACTTGATAGTCAGTTTACGGACTTGAAGTGTGCCAATACCATAGCTAAAATTAAAGATTTGTGAAAAATAATGGAATCACCCCAAATGCCACAAGGAAAGCAGTCTAACCAGTGTATATGTTTCCTAGATTAGCCCTAATATATTTGCACAGCCAGAAAACCTTAACCACGTCTGTAATAAAAAACCCTAGAGCTAGATCCTCAGATATTAAGAAAAATACTACATACTATGGTGGTCAGTCTCCTTAATGGAGTTATACTGGTTTATATCAGCTAAAAATATTACTCCTATCTTAGTGAGTGTAGCATTTCTCTTACAGAAGGAATTTTAATGTTATGTTATATAGTACTTTTTCCAAGCTACTTTTATACACCAGTGGTTGAGAACAGCAGTGTTATCCTTCAGCTCATAAGGTTCTCTTGACAAATATATTTCCCCTGTAACTTCATAGAACTAGTGGAATTATACCAGGAATAAATCTGTTCCACTATCTTCAGTTACTCTATTTGGAAACCAGTCGTTTGCCTGACCTTCAGTGCACTGCTAAAAACAGAGTTTGTCTGTCATCGACAGCCAGTGAGATTTCAGATAAAACAGAAGTCATGGCTCCTGCAATGAAATTCCAGGAGTGTCCATCAAAGACTTGCCAACAATAGCATCTCACTCAGTCAATACTTTCATACTTTGATAAAACTGGGGCTGGGGACGAGGGAAGAGGAGATTTGACATTGGGAACTGGGCATGTCACAGTGGCTTAGAGCTCAGTCTGAAGTATGCAAAAACCAAAAGAATTCTTCAATTATATTCTACCAAAACTTCTGTGACCTGAATAGCTTTGGTTCTTTACAGGTCCGATAATCTCTCACACTATTGAGAATTTACTTTTGAGAATTGTTTTTTAGTTGGTTGTGAGGTTTTTACCCCTACTGGGGAATATTCCTTCCCACTACCAGCACCAGAATGTATTTAAAAAAACATGTAGATCAACACAAAATAAATCATGTTTGTTCTAAACACCAAGGTACATACTGTGAGCAAGCACTGAAATGGAAGAGGGACTATTTATTCTTCAGTTTCCTTGTTTAAATTATAATAGATTAATCTTCTGTTCACTAGAATAACAAGACTGTTACAGAAAGACAATTGACAGGCAAGACTTCAAACTTCTTCCTTATGGTCCTATGCCAGTACCTAGGCTTACAGGGCTCTATCTTCTGTCAGACTTGACTCTGGCACTTCTCTTGACATTGCTTAATCCAAATTTAAATCTCAAAATACCATCCCAGTCCTAGCAGAATATTGCCAAATGCTTTGATAGTTGAGAGACTGTGATAGCAAAAATTACCAGTCATTTCCACATGCATCCATGATCTCCATCAGTATACACAAATCTTGCTAACAACCTCACTATCTCAGAATATATGCTTACATTCCTAATATTTGTGCAGTTTGTTCAGTCTTGTAGTTACTTTGGTTTCTAGTTAGAGGATATAAACAGTTAGACATATGCTGAGACTATGGGTAACAGTGGGTTGGAGTGAAGCTATCAAAAAGAATACCATGTTATCTTTAACACAAAATAGACAATGTATATTTTAATCAAAAAATAAAGCCCCGGCCTAGTCTCTCTCACTAGCCTTTGGAATGATAATTAATTATTTAAAAAAGGCAGGTAGTGAAGGTGTGAGAAATAAGAATAGAAAGGAAAAAGAGAGTACACTTAAGACAATGTCAGGGATTAGAAGAAATGAAAGACACATTTCAAAGCTAAGCAGACATTAAGATTCACATTATCAATTTTTAAGTGCAGCTTTTAGGCAGCTCTCCTTAAACATAAGGCCATAGCAGACTCTGTTATGTCATCTAATTAAATGGAGGATTGTCACAGTGCAACCTATTTGCACTACAAAGTGATACAAGTCACCAGAAGAAGAGAGGAAAGTATCAAGAGGCACAGCCAAACTAATAGCAATTTATCCTTGGCGTCACAGGAGTGTCCACAAGTTCAGTCAGAGATGCTGAGCCTTTTGGAGAAGTTTTGCAAATTCATCCAAGAAGAAAACACCCACAGCCATCAAAACTGTTGTCTAAATAGGCAAGGCATGCAAGAACATGAGCAAAAAGAAACAAAGCACTACAGCTGGGAGGAAAATTGAAGCCTCCATGTTCTCCAATACTAAAGGAATTAAACTGGACAAAAAGTAAACCATCAAAACAGCCTAGATTTTACTGATTCATGTAGCAGAGCAAGATAAACTGGCAAAATGTAAGTCATGGTGTGACAAATGACTGAGAAAGGAGATATATGTTATTTTACATCACAAGTATACCAAAATAAAGCAGGAAAGGTTTTTCTATAGGCTATTTGCAGGCAAAGGTAAATACACAGGTTTCAGGTAGTATACACTCAGGAGGGAAAATAGGGAGAACACTTATACTCCAACCAAAAATGTAAAACTAAGCTCAACTAAAAAGCTATTAAGGACATTGCAAGTCACCCTTTTCTTTATCTGTTCTCAGGGTTTGATATCTTTCTCAACAAATATGTTTTCACTTGATTTCTTATTTCCTTTTTTTTTTTTTTTAGCAGAAATAACATAGGGATTTGGAGCTTTTATTATGACTTTACTCAATAAATATACAAAAATATTCAAATAAATATTAAGAAACAGTCATATGTTTCAACTCCCCCTCCCGTCCATCAGCTCATGTAAGGTGTTAGAATTTAGCCAGAACAATGTTTTTCTCTTATGACACACTGAGGAAACTTTTACAGAGCAAATTAATGTAACTGCTGTCATGGTGGGAAGGTATGAAGATGGCATCCACCCTCTTCTTTTATCAGAAAGACTTTAACAGTTTGGAGGCTTTTCTTGATTAGTGCCTGATCCATGTTTTGCTATTGTAAAATTCAGTTGTCTGCAGTGGAAAACCACAATATTTCAGATGGTACTTTCTGCACATGCCTTTACATTATTAATGTACCCAAGGGCAGTCTCACACTAGTGTGGATGTATGGGCTACGTAGCCTCTACTCAGACAGTAGGTGAGAGCAGATACTTTAGGGGAAGATTAAAACTAAAGACTTGTGGCATCCAGGCCAGGACATTCACTGTGGATGTTCTAAAATTAAATGGCAACAAGGAAAGTTTATTCCTAAACCCTTTATTTACACATTGAACAAAGAGGCTTAACAATCAACTACATGGCAAGAGCTTTTCCCTGGCCTCCTAAGCTTGGAGATGCATTTAATATTGGAACCCAATCCGATCTCTTCAAAACCAGTGGAGAGGAATCAAGACTTAATGGAGACAAAAGAAGTAATATTGTTTACAAGTCCTCTTAGCAATGCTTCCTCAGATATAACTAATCAAATGTCCAGTTGATACAGCACGTGTCAAAAAATAATAAAACTACCTCTTTGTGCTGTTTCCTGGCCTACAAAGAGTTTTAGCAAAACAACGAAGTTATAGATCAAATTAAGTAATTGAGCTAAATGCCCAAGAATGGCAAGGGAGAAAGACATCTACTCATACCATCAAATGGCATGAAACTCAGATCCAGCTTGGAATTCTTTCCCCATGAGAAGGATCAGCATCTCACACTGTACTTATAAAATATAATACTGTACAAAAGAGTGTCCTGCCTCCTTTCCAGGTTGCCTTTAGGACACATGAACTCCAGGGAATCGTGGGTGGAATGTATAAAAGATCTTATTGCAGCTGCTTGTACTGCATCTGTTCAAGGGATAAATAAAGCAGCTACGTTCTAGTTTTGGTTTCATTCGCTGCCGGTCCCTTGACATGCAAAGAAATTATATACCACCTCCTCATCTTGTCAATCATACTGCAAATATGTCTTCAATATTGTGGAAGTGATGATCACTTTTTTTGGCCAGGAATACTCCCACAAGCAGGGATAACCTCTATGATAAGTCACACACACTGGGGAAAAAACAAAACCACTTCATATTCTTCCAGAGAGCAACCCTGATCATGTAAATGATCAGTCCTTAGATTTCTTCCCATTCTTCCTAGGAAAGGAATTTGAATTGAGTCTAGATGAAATGGAAGTGAAATTAAAACTGAATTCATTCACAGGTTCCCTAGACCTTACAGAAGGTTTATTCTGCTTTGTTTCCACCCCTCACTTTATTCATCTCTGATTCCAAAACTAGAAACAGAGAATCATGTTTTATGTAAGGAATACTAGATCCGTGTGAGTTAAAGATCCAGACCTTTTTTATGTGAGTCACTGGGTCCTCTCTCCATTGCCATTTAGGATCCAGGCACATCTTCACAGGGCATATTTTCCACAAAGGCTTGTTGTTTCTGTCAACTCTACAGGGCAGGTTGGGGTTTTTATAACTCTTTCATTCACATGCCTATTTCTTTAGGTCATCTAAAGAATGTTTTCTAGAAATTTACTCAAGCAAATGATGCTAGCTGCAGAAGATACAACATGGGCTTAGAAACAATGCACATGTTTTGCCATGAAGAACTTAGGGAAATGCTCACAGTCACTATCTGCTTGTGGTTTTTATGTATCATTTTTTAAAGAAGATTAATATGTCTTACTATCTATGCTCAGCATAATTTCTTCAGAGGAAATGTTGGAGGTTGTCATCTAAATGAAACAAAGCTCTGCAGAAACTTAAGCACAGATACAAAGGAAAAGGGAATAGCTGATGAGCAGATGGACAAAATCATCCTTTTGTGGACCACAGAATGTGTGGTTGTAAAGGAAGGCAAGTCTCTTCCAGGAATTCTCAGTGGAGATATACTCTGTTCTCAACACAGAAGTTATAATGGTATTAGTTGCAGCTTGGGTTCCTTAATGCAGGCTAAAGAAGACTATTTAATACAGCAACATATATAATCAGAGAAAGAGGTAACCCCAGAGCTTCACACAGAGCAGCTGTGAACTTGCATGAGGTACCATATTTAGCCAACTCCTTCCTGTGCACTTACATCCTGCACATTCTTTGTTCTGTAAGAAATTATAACACCTTGTGGAAAGGTCTATAACTTTCACTTTCCAAATGCAGTCTTCATCTCTTTGCTTCTCCACTCTCAGTGCACTTAATCTGGATGTCATCAAAAGCCGGGAGCAACGAAAGGATAGCAGACTGAGGAGGGAGAATTTGTGGGAGTAGTGCAAGGAAAGGCAGGTGGGGGGGAAGGTCTCATAAGCATCCCAAGCATATAGAAGGAGGAGACAGCAGAGAACCATCCCCCATGGAGTGAGGATGAATGCCAAGAGCCAATGTTAGAGGTCTCCTACATGGCCACAGCAATATCAGTACTTGCCCTTGCAGCTGACTGCTACAGCTAAGGAAAAAAGTTCCCAAGGGTGGGATAATGCCTCCCTCAAAAGACAAGAGAGCTTTGCTATGCCTCAGGGATGAAACAGCCACACAATTCTGGCACCTCAATAACTTGCTCCATCTTTCCATCAGGTGCCAACAGTCTGCTACTCATGACACTGTACACTCATCCTGAACTGCTGACAACTACATGGCAAGACAGCACATACTTCAATTTTAGAGGTGTGACACTGAAAAGAAGCAGTACCAAGCAGTAGGCAATCAAACTGAGAAGAGACTGCTGTTCAAGGAAATTTGATTTGTTGTGGTTCACACAACTGATGATGCTTACAGACTGCTGACCACTTCTTGTCATCAAGAAAGCAAAGCACACATGTAATAGAGAGATCCTCACCCACTCCACCCCGTACAGTTGACAAAAGGATTTAATCTTGAATAGTTTATTAGATAATCTAAGCAAACAAGTGAGATAAGACTCTTTTAGACAGGAAAGTAATTTTGACAGTAGGTCAAAAGGGTATTTTGCAACTCTTGTCAAAAAAATTAGCAGAAAGACTGTCCATTTATTTCCTACAATAGTTAACTTTCGTCAATGCTGATGAAAAAGAGTATCTTGTTTCGACTGCCTATTTCTTTTTTAAACACCTGCCATAGTACCAACTGCCCTTGGCCATTTTTGAACCAGCTATGACTAGGTAAGGAGAGAATGTTGACATTCTCAAATAGAGCAGGACAGTCCCAGTGACCCCCAGGATCAAGAAAAGGCAACCCAAATTCACCCTAATACCAGAGCATTCCGATTTGGCACTATGTACCAGAATCTGGGGTTACATGTAGTATTTTTGGAGTTTTGGATACGATGTCCCATTCCAGAAGCTTGAGGTAAATGTAGCATTGGTTCCAATTCAAAATAGCTTCCTAAGTTACAGGATGCTTTAAATATAGCATGAGAGTCCCACAGGGACTTCTCAGGAGTGTGCATGGCACCATAACCAGGTATAGTAAGTACTACAATGCATTACAAATAGTTTTATTCATGTCACAAAGACTAATTGTCACTAACGATGGCTTTAAACTGAAAAGCCATAAATTGTTTCAAGTAAGTATGTGCTCTTAAGCCTGTTACTTTTAATATGAATAAGGGTTTATGTCTGTATTAACAAGTATGGATAAGTGAGCAAGGCAAGGCAGCCAAAATAGCCCAGTGGCTGGAATTTGGACTCTGAGCAAGGGAAAGGCAGGAATACAGTGCGAGCATATGAAAGGCTGTGTTCCTCCTAATCCTCAGCTGCCATTGCTACAAATCAAGTGTATTTGGGAGGATTTTGGAGAAAGGTTAAAAACCTATTTATGCACAGTGTCCAGGCACTGAACACCTGTGGCACAGATGATCACAACACCAGCTATGCATGTGGGAGGTGCAGAAAGTAACTCTACCCTTGTCAGGGGATTTGCACGCCTTTAGGACATTTGACCCACTACATCTTCCTAAAAGAAGAGCAAGATCTCATTGACTTTTTGGGAAAATGACTGCAAGCCACCACTAACAAAAAGAGGAGTCACCTCGTATGAAGCCCATTCAAGATGTCATCTGGTGCCATGCGTAAGACAAAAATGAGGGTTTTTTTCAGAGTACCTAATTCCAGGTACTTTCTTTCCCCCATTTATTGTGTGCTCTTGGTCCTGAAAATCTCTCAGAACACAGAAACAGCTTTACATTTTGGGGAAGAATTACACTCTTCATGCATCTGAAAAAACAGAAGCTTTTAGAACTGCTCCTAAAGGATAACCAACAGTAAGGCTGAGCTAAGCTCCAGGGCCAGCTTCATATGATCAAGCTTTTATTTCTTTTAGGATCTGATGTTATGATAGCAACTAAGTAAAATACTTTGTTAAATCATCACTTATGCAGCACATTTTGACAGGTGATAACTGTTTGCTTTTAAATGTATATAATATAAATTATGGGTCAACACAATGTGCCTGAACAGCACATTTGCTGACAACCTTGTCCTCCTCTGTACCAGTAAGAATGAAATTCTTTATGCAATGCCATTTATTAAGCGCCATAGCATACTTTTATCAAATTAGGATTTAAGAATTTATACAATTGTAACAGAAAGCCTATTCTGAGATTTTGTTCCCAGGCAACATTTTTAAGACTTTAATTACACTAGTACAAAAGAAATAGTCCTTTAACATGCTGTATATAAGCCATTTTTTTCAACTAGCATAATTCATTTCAAAACATACTACTGCTGACATTGACAGACAATGTTTTACATTCCTCAAGACTTGCAGTTGCAATTGATTTTCACCATGCTCAGCAGAAATTTCCCTTCCTCCTCTCCCCTTCTCATGAGCTTTCAATGGGGATTAATAATTTACTTGCACATTGATCATCTGGCTAATCTTGCAATAAAACTCAGTGAAAAAAGAAGAGCAGTGCTTCATACTACACTGGACACGCTTTAATGCTATATTATGCATTAAAATGGTGGCACCTCAGGTACCTATGTCAGAAACTTCTAGTTACACACAAATCAGATAAATGAAATTGTGTTCTCAGCTAGCTCCAGTCCACTATGAATACTAGATTATAGTGAAGACCATTGCATTTTGTACAGCATCTTGATACTTTCAGAGTGCTACTCAAGGCTTGTGTTGTTCCTAAAGACCCACATTTTAGGGAGTTGTAAAATAGCATACACTTCATGCTACTAATTAGACAACAAGAGTTACCAGATCGGAATTGCTGCTGCTAGTAGAGAAAGTTAATGCTAGCATATTTGTTAATTTCTTTGTGTTCCACTGGCTGGAGAACATTTTGCAATAATGTGTTCAGAAAGGAGGTAATGACAGCGTTACCTGCTGTGTTATTAAGACAGTTATTTACAGTGTTCAGACATCAGACACGAAGAAAAAGTTCTACCTGCTTATTGTGCACTTTAATTATAAAGCACTAACAGTTCAGCAGCTTTGAATTTCTAATTTAATGGCTACCTCCTGAGGTGTCTACTGGTTCTAATGGATCTGCAAATTTATTAACTTCAACAATAAAGTAAATCAGAGGACTTCCTGAAATACTACATTAACTATATTCTCAAATAAATAAACTCTAGGCCAAAGGCTGAGCAATTTGTCAGACCAGATTATCCAGTAGACAGGGAACAGTGCTAAGAAAAAGGAACAAAACCCATTTGAGTTGTAGATCTGTTTCCTTAGGTTATGAAACCTTCTCCTCCTCCTCCTCCGCAAAAACACAATACTACTGTTATCCCCACTTGTGAACTTCTCAGTTTCTCACCAGTCTTGGGCCCAAGTTTCTCACAGCTAACACTATGTATCCTGTTCAAGGGAAGGCTTATGTTCCCCTTCCTTTTGCAGGAAAGAAAGCTGCAAAGTCACTTTATAACCAAGTTGGCAATTGCATAGATGTTATTCAGCCCAGTTTTTTCATACACTGAGCTCTTTTAATGAATAATGTCACCCAAGTATTTATGATTCAGATACAATTACACCCCAAAGAAAAAAGCTGCATTTAGCAGGTGAATAAAGAAAGGGTTTCAAACCCACGCGTTACGTATTACGTGTCAGAGCAGTCAGAGCAGCGGGTTTGATGATGTAACATCACTTAAGCCAGTACCTCAGCTATTACAGCCGTTACTCATATCCATCTGGCCTACATTCTAACAGGGATAAATGTTTCTCCTGAAATTCAAAACATGGATAGAATTGAGGAGCTCATTGAGGAGCACAATCTTAAACGTATGATTTTTGCACAGATACTGTGCAGAGGACATGATACTCCTTATATACCCCTGACCTTCAGCAGTGGACTTCATATTTAGTGATTACTTTAATCACACAAACAGATAAGAGGGGTTGTCTTTCTATTCCAAGTACATACTTGATTTAAAGGACAAGTCATTTAATCAAGAGCTGTAGTTAGCTCCATACCCTTCCTGAAAGTTATTTTGTCAAGAACAATTCTAATCACGTTGCATTATGATGCTATGGTTTAAATAAAAATTACAAAACAAAGGACTCTTCTACAAAAAAATTCTGAGTTTAAAGATAAATTAACAAATGGCATGGATTTTTCAGAATATTTGCTGTAATGAAAGAAAACAAAATCTTCTTACCTATATCATGATTGTTTAACCAGAAGGGAAAACCAGCACATCTTGTGCTGGAAATGCTTTGAATAACAAAATTGGATATTTATTGAAATCAAACCTTCTCTTAAAGCATTGGTAGCTCAGTGAAGCTAGTGAAACATCCATAGGGATTACTCCTCAGATCTGATACAGAATTTTTGGTCAAGACAGGAAATGCTGTCTATCTCAGAGTAACAACTGCCCTACTTCTTAGAGCACCTGCACAGCCACATTTAAACCTCTGTTCTGCTTCATTCAGAGCAGAGACTTGAATTCACTCTCCAATATCCAGGGATTTTCTGAACCCCAGGTGCCAGAACCCATTTCTCTGTCTGGTCCAATAAATACTACTTAAATGGAATGCAACTATAGAATTTACTTCCTCCCTCCCTATCTGACATACATGACACTAGTGTTTGATGACACATGCAGCTTTATCATATAAATGCCCTGTATACTGAACTGTCATTTCCAGTACATATGCTAACTACTGGAACATCTCAAATAATTCCAAATCAAGAGGTTGAGGAGTTACTTATAGGGTTCAGGCTCACAGAAATACAATCATTTATGATAACTGCAGCTATAAACATACCAGAATTGGCTTGCAAATTAGTTAAAGCAAACATATCACCTGAAGTAACTAGCACTATCTCATGATAATGACAGATTTGCACATACAACAAATAATTACATGTAATAAAACTCAGAATGCTACAACTTTGGATGGGGTGACTGTTGCTCAAGAAGTGACCTACAAATTAAACAGCTTATCCCAAAGAAGTGCTGATGGTCACAGATGTTTTATTAAAAAAAATAACAGATAGGAATGTTTTTGAGTGTTCTTGAAAACTGGCCTGGAAGTATTTCATTTTCCTCTCACAAAGAACCATTTTGAGTTAAATTGTAAGAAGACTGGAAGAATGTGAAACCACTCAGGCATTAGAAATTGCTACAGTCTATCTAGATATAAGACAGTTATTACATTAAATGGCTTACTCCCTTCTCCGAAGTTGATTCAGTCATTTGAATTTTAGGAGATGAAGGAAACATCTCTACTGAATAGTATTTGGAGATGAAAAAAAACCTTTCAAAGCTACAATTGTAGCTGTAGGACAACTACTCAGCAGTTTGATTCACCAGAGATGGATGTTTAAGAGGTGACGTGGGATCAGCATTTAAAGTCAACTTGTTAAACTGCTTCAGTTCAGTCAATATAGGTAAACTGCATTCTTCTGATTATGATTTATGTACAGCACCACATGGCCATTCAAATGACACAGATCATCTAAGGTTTCCCATCGTTCAAGAACAGAAGAAAGAAAAGCAAAGAGGGGCAGCCTTCAGCCATCACTTGTGTGTTCTAAGGCACCAATATGCAATAGCCCACAGGAAATGAATACTCTCACATAGCTTCTCTAAAGCAAAAACAGTCACAGCCAGAGTTTGGCATATGTATGCTAGGGAGTGGAGGAGGGACAGGAAGCAATCAGGAAGAGATGCTGATGAAAGGAAAGAGGCCAACAACTGTGAGAAAAAAACCTTTCTGCTCCACCAGAGACACAGATTGCAAAATGCTAGACCAGGGATTTCCCCCCCTACCCCCTCAAAGAGCTGTTTCAGGCTGCTTGTATCAGAATAAGTACATAGATCAGCTAATTTCATCCTTTTTCGTAGTAGTTTGCTATTTCCCCTCACTGTGCTTACATCATTGCCAGATCTCAACTTTTTCCTCACTTAAATAAATAAATATAGTTCTTTAAAGCTTTTTTTTTTGTTTGTTTAAACACCATGCCCTTCTGCTTCAGGCTCTGGCTTTTGATTTGGAACCCAGGCAACTAAAAAAACTCTCTATTAGGAAATGCAAAACTGTATGGATAAACACAGAGTGTATATACCAGTCATGGGTTACCACAGTGTTCTGGATAATAGTTCCACTGCCTCAGATGATGATAATTCTTGCACACCTTTCAGCTCATTGCATCGCCTGCAAGGCAGTCTGTCTAGAAAAGGTTCAGCAATAAACATTCCAACAAATATATGAAGAGGTTCTGCTATTGCATCAAACCATGGACAATCATACCATCTTAGGTAACATGGCAACAGAGCACTTAGATAATTAACTATGCCCAAAATCCTTCTTATGGGGGATTAGGTCTATAAAATTAATGAGTTCCGCTTGCTTCCAGACAGTTCATGCAAGGAGTAGGAGAAAATAAACGGCTTTGCTGCCCACGTCAATTTGCAAAGACCAGATTTATGCATATGATCATGGCACTGGTGACAGCTCTTAGTATTGTCAACAGCCTGCAAGTCTCATTCATTTCAACAGGGCTGACAGATGTTCAGCTTTACTAAAAGTCTGTCAATACTGTTTTCCTATCTCTGCTACCTGCCCATGACATCTCATGACAGAATTTGATGTCTTATGACAGAATTTTTCTACAGAGTAGGACGGTCTGCAGGGTGGGGACTGGAAAAATAGTTTTAAAATCTTCACATATGATTTTCTGATGCCATTGTTAAAGGAGTGTGAAAGCTGTAGGGTGACCTTAACTCTTCTCTACTTGTTTTTGTCTCTTGTTTCCTTGTCCCCACCCACTATGTTAGTCAGGCTTTTATTTTTAGATAAAGAACAGATAAGCAGAACAATCCATTTCGGGGGAACACATCTTCACCTGTCACCCAGCTGACTGACTGTGACTCCTGTCTCTCATGCTATTTACTATTCAACAGTTTGCAGATCACCTGGACCTACCTGAATGGTAAAAATACTGTGTCTCAGACACCATTTTAAAGAGTCCTTTAAAAGTGAACTGTTATGCCAAACAGCCCTGAGTAATTTCCTTCCTTTTCCACTGTTTCAAGAGCATTTTTTCTGAACAGAAGCATTAGCAATGCCACAGTCTTGTACTGTGCTTTGGTCAGTAGGCTTCAAAGACCTTCAGGATTTCTCAGGTGAAGTGCAAGATGAGTAGGATTTGTGCAGGGCTGGCTGACAGAGTACAGGTCAACACACAGCTAGACCACAGCTCTAGTTCCCACGTTCAGGGTGTCCATTTCACATCTACACAGGGGCTAGCTTCATAATGGTATGATACTAGCATTCTCTTTCGGGAAGGACCTTGGAAACATGTAGGCAGAATACTATAGATGGGATGAACAATCCCAGTGTGTTAGACTGTTGCCATCATCTTTCTCAGGAGCTGAGAGACAACTCTCTTGCAGTGTGACGTAAGAGCACAGAGCCTTCACAAAAAACGAGCAGTCTTTTTGTTCTCTGTGGCCTACCCACAGACAGGCTAATTGCCCAGGGCAGTTCCACTTAACAAACATGTCTGTATGCAAACCCTATCTGCTTTCACAGAGGGACACTATGCATGTGCAGGCAAAAGTGCCATGGCACATCTGGTATTAAAAGCAATTAAAAGAACCTTTCAGTTGGAAGTGTTTGGGGTTTAGGACTCAATTTGCACATAGAAAGTCTAATCCCATCTCAGGGCAGCTGAGGATCAAAACTGGTCCACAGATAAGTGCACAGCATCCACTAGCGACACTCAGAGCTGTGTGCCCTTTCCAAGAAGGGGATTTTCCTCAGAGTTATCTTCTCTTCCCCACTCCTCCAAGAATATCTTGAGAATGTAAGAATAGCTTTCCCTTTTCCCAACGATAAGATTGCAATTGTGGTTGACTTCACAGATGAACTCACTTATGATTGGAAATATCTGATTAAGGGGAATATCTGATATGTTTGGAGACACATTTAGCGAAAGATGCTAAAGAAAAAATAGACTAGAGAGAATGTTAGACTAGAGAGAATAGACTAGAAAGAATGCTAGCATCAAAAGCCATGTATTACACTGTGTTTCAATTAGAAACATCACAACCAGCAGACATTATTATTTCAGCTCCCCCCCATGCTCATTCCTGCATGCCTGCTTTTCCCCTCATAAGGCAAGCTACAAAATCCAATCCCATCCTGGATCAACAGTCCCACCTCTAAACTGGGTCTCACTGTGGAAGAGTTCAAAATATTTAACAGTGCTTTCTGACAATGCTGCTGCTGGAAATGCAGTCAGCTGTGTGAAGAGGCAACACCTCTGGGAATTCAGCCACTGCAGTTTCACTCTTGCTCCTCATATGCTCTCAAAAGCCCCATGAGAATCATATAGCCTTTGGGCGTAGTGTTTACACTTTAAGAGATTACAACCTGAGACAACGAGTTCTTTGGGAAACATACTGTGCAAGTGACACAGCCCCAGCCCTTGACTGACAGCCTCTAGGTATGACTGAATAACTGACAAAAAAATAATCAACACCATACAGTGCAGGCTGCAAAGTGTCATGAAAATTCCTACAGAAATGTATTGGCACCTCTCTGTACTTACCTTGGGTGGGATAAGAAAAGAAATACCAAAACTATTTACAAGAGTGAAATTAATCTGAGTTTATGAAGTGAGTTTATTTTTGTGGTGAGGAGTATTTTAGGTTGTCTTTTCCTTGTTTGCTTTTAATAATACTGACAGAACAGCCTTCTCTGCACTTACAATTCAGCTTCTGCAAAAGGAGTTATGAAAATTTCCTCTCATCATCACAGGACTTAGTATTAAGGTAAATGCAGCTCTGCCTTCCAAGAAAGGGATCATGTGAATAAGAACAAGGGAGATCAAATGATACAAAGCTTCACAGGATGAATATGAAATAGCATAGTTAAGATTTCAGAAGCTCATCAGTTGACTTTGAATCACAATTGTTGCAGGGATATCAATTTGGTACTCACAGCTTAACACTGCATTTTTTCATTATGAAAAAGCCAACACAGTTTTACAAGTAGTGTAGGTGGCTTTGGTGTTGTTTTTTTTTTAGTGGAGCAGACTTTTTGTTTGCGTTCTACTCATTTGTCTGATTTAATCATTCTGGTATTCCTTTTAAACACTGTTATGTAAGTAACCTCTCTTGTCACTGTACTGCAAAATAAGCCTTCTGCAGGTGATTTGTGAAGGAACCCAAGACCTCTCTAAAAAGACCAGAACATTCTGGAGCAGATTTGAGACTGCCTGAAATGGGTGGGGTGGGGGGGAAAGAGAAGGGAGCTACCAGAAGTAACACAGAACTATCTGATAAGAGAGGGGTAGGTAAGGGAAACATAAAACAGTGCTTTAAGGGAAAGGAAAAAAACTCCAAAACTGCTAGGAAATAAATGGACTAGTCAGAAATCAACAGATGCACCAGGTAATTAATTATTAAATCACATGCTGTTTGTCAGCTGCAAATGGAAGACTTCTGCATAATTTAAGACTATATTTTAAACACTATTGAGTCTTCTTCTTGACATGCCTCATTTTTATTCAATTATTGCACCTCCTCACAAGAGGGGACATGTATCTGTGTCACCTGATGTCACATATTTACCAGAAGTTACACATTTATTTCCTAGAAATATAATTCTATATTCCCATTCATAGTCGTTCCACTCCATTCCCCCCAGACAGACAGCACCAGTAAGGGCCCTATCAGCAAAAGAAAAGAGACAACACTGTACAAAATAGAACTGGAAACTTATTTAAGAGAGACAGTATCGTCATTCATAAAAACATAGAAACCAGAACTGTCTTCCTGAGGCATTATCAATGTCAGGTTGTACTTTGAATTGGTGTATTTAAAGACCACATTATATTCTCTTCATTCACACCTAAGTGCAAAGATCCTCTATTTTGCTAGGCCGGGTCAGAGTGCACATATGACTGCTATTTTCTAACCTAAACAAGGCTCAACAAGGTTTTTTGCACACTTACTCTGGAGATGGTCAAGGGCATGTTGAAGTCCTTGCCCCCTTGCAGTCGGAAACCCCATGGTCCAGGTCCGTTCAGAGTCACGCTGTAAGCCATTCTGTATCTCTCTCACAAGAGAACAACTAGGCACTGCAGAACAGAAGGATGGGGTAGACAGAGAAAAGTGTGAAAAAACAGGATGAGAAGAGGGAAGAGTTTTACGTAATGAAAGCAATTCTCTCTCTGCCTTGCCTGTTCACTCGTGCTCTGATACCACCTAAGAATAGATGGGAGCTATAATGCAGATGCTGATATCCCAGCTGAGCAGGGCCCATAAAAGGTTTGTAACCAGACACCTACTATGCAAAGACTTCATGACTCATAGGTCTAATATAGTCCCCAGGGAAGGGGACAGATCTTTCTAGGCTCCTCAAGCCCCTCATCCTGCTCAGTTGCTTTATGGACAAAACACATGTTGTAATAAAACAAGGAAACAAAATCCTATGCTAAAACCCCAAATCTCTTTACTAACCTGTTAACAACTCTATAGCCATGTTTAAATTCTGCTTCAGCACACATTGACTGCACTGTGACATATAATGTACTACAAACAAGGTGTTCTTATATGGCTCTTCCCACATCTACCAGGAATGGCACCAAAAATTGTTTACCTTCTTTTGCAATGGTTTGTTAAACTGAAAAAAAGTATATACAACATGCATTAACATCACAAGAAACCCCACAACTTGATGTTTGGCTCCTGGTTGCACAGCCCTTGCTTTCTTGAGGGAAAAATAAAATTCATTCTCTCTGATGCAGAAAGGGGTTGCACAGCCCTTGCTTTCTCGAGGGAAAACTAAAATTCATTCTCTCTGATGCAGAAAGATGTATCATGGGATACTTCTAATCATCATCTAATTTTCATGGCAAAAGTAGAGTTTCTCTACATACCTGTCTCGTTATTTCAATACAAGTCTAAAGGCATGACACTTGAATGAAAGCCTAACAATACAAATAGCTAGCTAACTGCTTCCTTAATTAAGTCCTTCATTTTTTCATAGCTTGTATTCCAGTTCTTAGGTGTTCCATAAAACTGTAACCCTTGTTCACTAATGTTGGATAGCATTTCTGCCTTAGATTGGAAATTGTTAAAATACAGAGGGCATGAGGGAAGGGGAGAAGCTGTTGTCAGAACTACAGATATAAACAAAAAGTTTCTGCTCTCAGGGTAAAGCTACAAACATTAACTAACTCTCACCCCTTTCAAGTCATTAATATGTGCAGAACCTTCAGAATCCCTCTCCTGTATCTCTGCAGCATTTATCCTCCTTTAGCCTCCAATTAGAAAGAAATTGCTATTATGTTAAGGCAGGGGGAAGGAAAAAAAAGCATATGTTCTACTCTGATAATCAAAAAACCAGCCAAAACCACACAATGCACTACAGTAAGGTAGCTCAGTTTGAATGTTGATAATGGGTCACGCTGCCAATACACCTACTTTTAAACATGATAAATATCTGATGATGAAATGACAGAGAGCAAACACTGCCAGTCTTTATCTGAGGAGATGGTCAATAACTTTTCAAAATCATGAAGCAATAAAAGTGTTAGTTTAGTATTCACAGTGGCATGAAAGCCATTTGTACAAAGGAATAAC
Source organism: Acanthisitta chloris (assembly GCF_000695815.1). Lineage (NCBI taxonomy): Eukaryota > Metazoa > Chordata > Aves > Passeriformes > Acanthisittidae > Acanthisitta > Acanthisitta chloris. The sequence continues at coordinate 123,832 of NW_008679042.1, forward strand.
TAATCTCTGCATAGACACTAACCTAAACCATATAACCATATCTTTTAGCCAGAGGCCCACATTAAACCACAGCAATTCATGCAGACTTACAAAAAAGTTATGCTATGCCAGTAGAACCGGCCCAAACCAAAACCAAAGCAAACAACAAGGTACAGCTTGAGAAGAAAAGGGGTTTTGATGTCTCACAAATACCTCTAAGGTACATTTACATAGACAGTATATATAACCTATCCTCTGTGAGTCCAGAACCAGTGAAGATTGGATGATGACTGAGGAGAGACAAAACTGGCTTGTGGTACTTCAAATGACAGAGTTTCTAGGCCTTCCAGTTCATCTAGTACTGCATTTATTTATTTTTTGAGAAGGTCACATGCGCACACAAAAATTTTGAAGGTAAATTCTCACTGTGCTATTCCTTTTCCTAGGAATTCACTGCTGGTTTTTAGTGCCCTTTCTTGGCTCCATCTCGAGCGTTCAGGAGAACAGAATGAAATCAGGAGTAAGATAAACACAGCAAGTCATTGATTCACTAGCAAAGACTATCATAGAAATAAGTATTAGAGGAAAGGTTATGGTTTTACTGACTTTGAATTCTGTGCTTCTCACATTCCTATACCTAAATCTTCGGTTATTTGTGCAAAAAAGAAAAATAAGGGCAGAGGGGTGCAAAACCAGAACAGAATAAAACTGGACAGAGCTGAAGCATTAAGAAACAGAGAAGCTGTTTAATCAAATACTGTGTGCTTCTGTCCTACTTTCACATGTGTAACATGTCATTTCCTTATCAGTTTAGGACATCTGAAAGGGTCTGAGAGGTCCTTCAGGCTGGGTGGTGTGCTAAGAAACTAGAGTGGGAATCTCATTAGGGGCTCTGTCATTTGAATGAAATGTTAAACTAAGGTCACTTGTTCCTACTCCTTTGGTTTCCGTCTGTGTCTGCATGAATGTTCAGCATAGCTTGGCACTTTTAAAAGGAAAGCAGAGAGGATATGCTGATGTCCTGGCCAACATTCCCCTTCAACACAACAGGACCACAGCTCTTTCATGTGTCTGCACTATCACTACCAGCTGTGATTTGGAGCAAAAATATTCCTCAGTTTTCTTTCTTCAGGCCTCCTTAAGTCCATTCCCTCCAGTGTCTGTATTCCTTCTGCCTTTCTGGAGAAAGCTCTGTGCTTAATAATGAAGTTACAACACTACAGAAGCTCATGCTGTAGTCACAGCTCCATTTGTTAGGGGCACTCTTAGCACAGGTCTCCCCTAGCTCCTACAGACTTTCAATACAATCACCCTCTAAATAAGAAAGCTGGTGATCTACCCACATGGATATTTCAACCCTGCCCCATTTTGAAGGTGAGACATGGGTGCAGCAGGCAGAGTGCCATCATAACTACCAGCACAAACCTCAGCAAAACCTTCTGGGAAACCTGAGGATGAAATAAACTATGTGTACATAATAGACAATTCTCTTGTTTTCAGAAGCTTGTGATGCTTAGATTAGGTTTTAGTTGTTTTACATAACTGCCTGTTAGACTGTTCCAAGAATCATTGTGTGTTTGCTCAAATAACAGCATTTTGTTTTTGTTAGACTGTTCCAAGAATCATTTTTTGTTTGCTCAAATAACAGCATTTTGTTTCTCCTGGTGTGCCTTCTGCCCTACATTCTCCAGCTATGTCAAAATCTGACTTGCTTTTACTGCCTCCCTTCAGAGAGAAGCTGTGCTGAGTCAGATGAGGTCACTGATGTAAGAAGTGACATTTAAAGAAAAAACATATTCCAGGAGCAGGGTGACATTTTCTCTACACATATCAAACCAGAGGATTGTCCAGAGCTCACCAGGTCCCCCCCAGAGCTATTCCCAGCTGACTGATGGGAACAGTTGCAAGGAAGCTGGATGAGTACCAGGCTCTACAGCAGAGGAGAGTGCCACCACCTCCAGCAAATGCCTCTGAGCCTGAGCAGAGCTCTCCTTCCACAACTACATCAGAGATGTTACACTAGCGGAAACAATTCACACGTGCTAGGAGACCATGTTGTATGTACTACAGTGAACTGACTGAGGAAAGCTGTAACTGCATGCTTGGGAGCACATAGCCATTAAGTGAATGCAATAAAACCCACTAGTGTCAATGGAAGGAATAGGTGGAAGGAAATAAGTCATGGAAATTCCAGTTTTGAAGTAGATACTACCTCACGAGCTGCCCACATTGCTCATCGGTTAGGTTTTAGCTGCAGTGGTAGATGTGCATATAGAGGAGCCTTGAATTACTGTTACTGCAGCAACAAGGCTGTATCATTAAGGATTTCAGTAGATTGCTGAAGAGTTTGACTTATGATCTATGCATCTTTGGCATACAAAAAGATGCATACGAAGTCATGGTCCCAATGTTTTATGTATTTCTTTAGGCAAATGAAACACTTGCACTACACAAGAACAAACTATCATTTCCTTCTAGATAAAAAGATCTTCAACAAGCTAGATGGTTATTCCTTCAGAAAAAAAAAACCCAAACAACGAAACAGACAAAAAGACTGTCTGCCTTTGTTTTAACCCAAGGGAGTGACAGTACAAGAAGGCAGCATTCAGCTTTATGACAAACATGCCCTTTTTTTCCCCATGAATTCCTGCACTGTCCCCAAGAAGATTATCTACTCTTTTTCAGAAGAGTGGAAAAGCAAGAATGAATTGAGAGTGTGTGAAGCAACCACTCATTAGACACATACATGAAAAAAGCCCAAACTTTGAACCAGGTCTTTGACATATGCAATCCTAGAGTTTTCCAACATTTTTAAAGAACCCAATGTTAATTACATTTCACATGGAATCAACAACTGTATTTTGGGGCTGAGCTTCACTGGGATCCACAGGACAAAACAACACATACTTTATATTGGCTAAGCAGTGCTAAAGAACTTGAAACTGACACATTAGAGATGTAAAAGCTTTTTAGCTTTGAATTCCTACCTTGCCAATGTCAAAGTGAATATAAAAGTAACTATCAAGAGCGAATTTTTTCCCACAAGTTCAGCACGAGTTCAGTATTGCTTCCAAAGTAAGGCTATTCTACAATGCAAAACAGCTCATTGCAATCTCCTTTCCCTCACTGCTGAGCTCTGAACTAAGTTGAGCTAATCCTACTTGTACTTCCATGTGCAGCTTTGTTTCACCTATTTAATCAAAATCCTTCAATTCGCACAGAACTTTGTATTTCTGAGATCCCTTTAGCCCCTTTATCAAGTTGTCCTAAGTCCTATATTTTCATCTTTCTTAAGAAGCTAAATTTTCTATCACACTTTGCTTCACCACATTCTGCTTTGTCAATACCCTTCTAACAACGTGCTTTGTGGGTTCCAACAAAAGCCAGTACAGCTGGGGAGATATGCTAAGCAATCTAATGACAGAAAATTATCTCCCTTCTCTGTAATACAATGCCTTATGAAATGTAGCTCAGTGTTTTCTGTTTGGCTGTTTGCTGCTGCCAGTATCACTTCACCAATTGATCAAATTTGCTATTTACCCTCCCCTCTAGATCCTCCATCAGGGTTACTTTCACCTTTACTAAACAATTATATTTCACACTTTTATCCCCTACTATATGGTCTTTTTTCCTGCACCAACCTCTTTCCACTACCAGCAAAGATTTGGCACACAACACAGTGTGGTCAGAACTGATCTTTAAAGGATTTGAAGATTTTTGGTAACTGTTAAACTGGAAACCTGTGCAGAGTCAGACTCCCAAGGGAAGGGAAGACACCCATCCAGACTGTTCACAAACATTTAAGTGTATGTTACTAAGTTCTCACCTTACCAGCTTTTCAGTCATTGTTTTTAAAGGTACTCACTAAGCCATGTAATACTTAACACTTCTATGGCACCTATCTTCCCAAGATAATAAAATTTCTTGTTTTAAGGTAAAGAACACCTAAACACCTGTTGTTTGTACCACATCCTGTTTATATATGTGACCACAGCCCTTAGGTTACCAGTTTTAGGTGACAAAATGAGGCAACAGCAGCAACTGGATTAAAACGCAGGGCTCAGTTTCTAATACAGGTACTTGAAGCAGAAAAAGAAGGCTGCAAAATGTGTTGCCATTCAGTTTTTATCTTCTTTGGGCTGAAACCAGGAAAGTTTACAGCAATCAAGTGACTACTGTAATCTGTGCCTTGATGCAGGGGATCCTAATTGACTGTTTTGCCTTACAAAGGAGAAAACAGCAAAAGAAAAAAAAACCAAACTAACAAATCCAAACACAGACAAGAACAGCTAAAGGGGCTATGTGCAGATCACTGTCAGCTCCACATAGACCAGGGACTGAGCTTTGACATCGAGGTCACAGGAGCTCTCACAGCGCTGGCTTTCCTCCAGACAGCCTGAGGTTTGGCACAGCACAAGGAGCACACAACGAGGCTTCAAAGAAGGATCCTGTGCCGTCAGTGTCATTTTCCCGTTGCGCATATCCTTCAGGGCTCACTACACCACACGGATGCAGCACTGTGCCCTAGGCACAAGCACTAGGATGCGAGATAACTAAGCGCTCTCCCAAAAGTTAGAGTTCAGCCAAACGCCTCACTTTGCCTTCCCAGTAAAGGCTCTGCTGGGTAATATTTCCCACTACAGAATCTCTTTAAAGCTCGCGGGAGGTTTTTGAGGACAGCCACT
>NW_008679043.1:0-315 GCF_000695815.1 Acanthisitta chloris
CCATGGCCCCCAGACTCACCTGCACGACACTGATGCAGTTGTGCAGGTCCTCCAGTGTCCCATAGAAACGCAGCATGGTGTCAGCAAACTCCTCCGAGTCCTCGGCCAGGGACAGCAACCGCACCTCTTCCTCCAACCCTGGGGCCTCCAGCCCTGCCAGGCACAGCCCTGGTGAGGACCAGGGCACTCCCAGCAGGGCACAGGGCTGTCCCCCTGGCATCACCACACAGACACAGCCCTGGTGACCACCATGGCACACCCAGCACGATACAAGGCTGTCTGTCCCCTGTCCCTCTGACACAGACACAGCCCCGG
>NW_008679044.1:0-11429 GCF_000695815.1 Acanthisitta chloris
TAAAAGAAGCAGGTTTCATTTTATTCAATTTTAAACACCTCTAGCACAAATATTTGTATTTGTCTTAGTCACCCCCCTGCCTCCCTTGCACAGTCAACACAGGAAGACAGGCACCTTCAGGACATGACTTACCCAGCCTGTTTTTAGATGTTTACCTAAGAAAGGTAGGAAGAAATCAGAAATTCTGCCCTCTAAGGGAATGTTTCTCTCCTCAATTGACCAAAAGGACAGCCAAAGATGATTGTCTTAGGTGCAGCCATATACTTTTAGGGGCATCTCGCTCCCAGTAATCAAGGAAGGAACATCAGCTTGCCCTCTGTGTTGGAAATCTTCACACCTACCCACATATAAACACTGCCTTGAGAGCACATTGAAAGACCCTTTATAGTAAAATAGACTTCTCTGAGAGTGTGTGTGTGTGCGTGTGTGCATGTGATATTGTTAAGTTTTGATTTATAAGCAATGTTATTTTAGCATCTTTATCGTATAACCCTCCATCAGCAAAGCTGAGTCAGTTCTGTTACAGATACTGTTGAAGTCTCTCTTTCCTGAAACAAATAGTCAAAGCCTACTGCTCAAAGACCTCTGGGTGAAGAGAAACATGATGGACTTCCTCCTCTGAATACATAACTGAATGCATTGAGCTGGAGCTGTCATGAATGCAACAATTATACTGCTGCTGGAGATGCATCCCTAGAGTGCAAAACCAAGACTGCATTGGATGGCAGTTTGCTCTGCAGAAACCTACTTGGAAAAAAACCTGGGTAACATGGTCTCTCACTCACTGGGAAAGTGTTACTAGCAAAAGCACTGGTACCCGTCTTCTACTGTGCTACTGCTACTAGCAGTTTTGCATTTAATAGTCACAGCTTTATTTTGTACCAAAATCTTAAATCAAAAGACAAATACCTCTTGCACAGCATCCAAAATAAAGACATCAGGGCTCAAACATTTAATACAAGATATTTCTAAAGCTGTAACAGAAAACAGTAGTTGCTATAGCTAAGCAGTAGCTTATCAGCAGAAGTTTGGCAACTGATATTTAAACCTGTATATCTACCTTATCTTCAAACCCTGGAAGAAAACCCTGAATTATTCATTTCTGAGGTTGAATAAGGATAAACATTATAACAGACATTATATATATATATATATTCAGTTCTTGTCAACATTTGCTCAAATTTTGCATTCTACATTGCAATAACTATTTATACAGAAGCCATGGTGAGAAGCCCACAACAGCAGCTACTTACTGTCCAGCCATTGAATCATGCCCCATCTGTCTCACTGTGGTATGTGTATTCTATATACATTTCACATACACTTGTGCTAGTGAAAATTAGATATGCTGAAATGTTGTATGGAAGTTTGTATCCGTGGAAAGGCTCATTATGGATAATGTTACCTCTCTAATGTTAAGAACAAATAGATCGGATTTTTCTGTGCAGTAGAGAAGCTGCATTACCAAAAAAAGCTGTCCTATGAGAACTGGTAAGGTCTCTGTGACCTTGGTTACCCTGACACTTCAGGTTTGCTTCATCTTCCCCAATGGTAATTTATGACCCAAGGCAATGATCCATCAAGCAGGTACATTACTTGGAGATTGCAATGGCAAAGGAGCAATGGCATTTCCTGCCCACAGTGAACAAGAAAACTATCATTAGCTAATATAAGTTATCACATCTAAGAAAATGCTAGATGTTGCAGGAAATATTAAAGAACTGCAGTCTTTGATGTGAGGGTTGGGGACCCCTGTGACAGGGCACAGCAGCAAATCCAAAGTTCTTACAAGTGCAGTCCAGACCCTACCGAAGCCAACAGTAAAACTCCCACTAATTTCAGCAAGCTGATGATTTTTTTTGGATTCAGTTTATGGCAGAATCAGACTGTGTCTCCATTCTGTGCCACAATGCTCAGCTGTGAACCAGAAACTACAGGAGTTATCTCCATCAGCAAGAGAGACCAATGCATGTCTTAACGTGAACATTCACACTGCGCATGACTGCTCTGAAACCAGAGGAGCAGTAGAAACAGGGGCAGTCAGGGAGCACTTGGCTGTCTTCTGTTTACCAGGAAATAACTTCATCTGGCAATTTATCATGGTGAGAAATGTCAGGGAGAAAAATTCTTTTTATCAGAAACTTTGCTATACAGACACACTGGAATCACAGTCCTGTAATGAAAGCTAGTATTAAGGTTAGAGGGTCATAAGCAAGAAATCTTCATTGTTGACTGTGCAGATAGCATACACAGCCATTATGACTGATTCTTCCCCCACAGAATGCAACCAGCAAGAAGAAATAAGGGCTATAAGAAACAATGTAAAGACAATAAAATTTGCAACTGCCTCCTAGACCACCACCGGCATATTATTATAGATCTTCAGTTGGAGGAAAGAGCTATAGGACCACAAAGAAAAACCTATAGCAGGCTTTTATAATAACTTTTATTACACATTTTATGCAAGAATGCATAGTGCTTTATAGTATTTAGCAGCAGGGTTAATTTTTTCCTTTTCTTGAGCTCGATCCAATTGAGTCTAGCTGCTGTTCTAGGGAGCTTGACAACATCCCAAATATAGGGGTCTGATACCTCTTTGGAGGGAAAAACAACCATTTCACATCCAGCCCACTCCCAGTTCCCAAGTGACTCTGCCCAGCCCTTGGCAAGGTGTGACACACATGGGGCAGGTTGTTCACTGATGCACATTTCTCATGCTTCATGTGATGGATGAGCAACTGGCTGACAGGTGGGAAACAAAGAGTTATAGTGAATGGGGCTACATCAGGCTGGCAACTAGTCACTACTGGGTTCCACAGGGCTCCATCTTAGGCCCAGTACTCTTCAACATCTTCATGTACGACTTGGACGCAGGAATGGAAAGGATACTAAGTAAGTTAGCAGATGACAGCAAATTCAGAGGTGCCGTTTACTCCCTAGAAGGCAGAGAGTCCCTGAAGAAAAACCTTGACTAGTTAGAGTTTTCTCCTTCTTGAGAGGCAGGTTTGTACTCCTCAGTTTTGTAAAATTCTGAGTGTTGAAGGAAAAATTCTAATTGTAACTGCTCTACAGTTACCAAGGAATGATTTGTGACCAAGGAATGATCTGGCTCAGAGGAGCTTTCTCAACTACAAGAAAGGGTTAAACTAGCAGGATGTAGAAATTCCTGAGAAGAAACATCTCTGCATGGCAGTGAAGTCTTCAGTGATGAAGAGATAAGAAAAAGACTCAGCAATGCCTTGTAGGCTGTAATAGGAGCCCTCAAGGACCCAGGTGCTGAGACACATTTGGGCAGCACCCAAAGGTTTTGGACCCACAGTCAGGCTGAGGTGCCCCATGCCGTTGCTCTCAGGATTGGTGCTGGGGCAAGCGTATACAAGGAATCTGCTTGTATATCTGCAAGTAAAAACACTCCAAGTAGAACCACATATTGCTGTAGGGCTCTGCCCAATGTATTGTTCTTTTGGGTTTTTTTTATATTTGAGTACAAACATATGCTTAATTCACCTCGAGAGGTACTATAAAAATTCCCACAACAGTGCTTAAAGCTCAAACTCAGCAAACAATCACAGAAAGCAAACACCTCCTTCCTTCAGTTACGACTAAAAATCACATGATTTTGAAGACTTCACTCAGTCATCACATACTTGTGGTTCTCAGCATTTTGTATTGCTCCCCAAGTTTGTACCATGAGAGCCTGTACAGGTAGGTTCCTGCTACTCCTCATTTGGTACCAGAAGGAATATGCAATGACTGTAATAATGTAGTGATGTAATGATCGTAATGATGTAGTGATGTAATGATTGCAATGATTAAGGTGCAATGATTATGCAATGAAGCTACCAGGAGAGTCAGAGGTCACATGGTCTGTTCAGTCTGGAGGAGGTTGATGGGAAACCTCATTGCTGTACAAAACTTCTTCAAGAGGGGAAGTGGAGGGGCAAGCACTGATTTCTCTGGGAACCAGTGACAGGACCCAAGGGAATGGCCTGAAGTTGTGTCAGGTTAGGTTTAGAATAGATATTAGAAAAAGGTTCTTCACTCAGAGGGTTGTTGGGCACTGGAACAGGCTCCCCAGAGAAGTGGTCATAGCCTGACAGAGTTCAAGAAGGATTTGGACAATTCTCTCAGGCACATGGTGTGATTCTTGGGGATGTCACAAGCACGGTCAAGAGTTAGTCTTGATGATCTTTGTGGGTCCATTCCAATTCCAAATGTTTCGTGATTCTATGATGCTGAAGTGTCTGCCTGGATGACACAGCAGGTACTCAGACACTTAGAAAACAAGCGTGCACAGCAGTCGCAAGCACAAGAACAAAGCAACAAATGGCTGAGGAAAGGAAAAGTCCAGGACTGCGGGAGACTAGAGACAATGTTTATTTTTCTCCCTTCTCATCTGTTCCCTTCCCTCCCTCTGCACATCCACAGAGTTGCCCGCAGAGATAGTAGTCCCTATACCCAACACCCCAGGTTATTTTCAGACAGAAAATCAAGCCAACTGCCACCCTTCTTTCAAAAATCTGTTGTGCTGTATTCTTTGTTTCTCATCCTTCGTTATTGATTTACTTGTACTTTCATAACAGCCAAGTTTGTCACTGGATGGCTCAGCCTTCTCTTGATGCAATCTGCTAGGACAGTCAATGGGTTATGCCAGACAGTTCTCCGGCCCCAGCACCTCCAGCTGGATGCCAGCACACTTCATCGCTGCCAGCGTGCAATGACTGACTGTCCTCTTCCTCCCCGTCGACCCTACAATGATGCAGTGAGGGCGGCTTTCTTCTTTGGGGCACTGGTAAGGCATCAGGCAGGAGCACTCGGTCTGTGTCTCTGAGAAAGAATGTGTGGAAATTTAGCAGTAAATGGGATGACTAAATCCAGATTTTACAATTTGACAACATTGCAAAGTCCAACAGGGAATGATGCTATTGGCTGTTTGCGATGTATTAGTTACAAAAAGCCTGTAGTGCATGCACTAGATGGTAGGGTATTAGGACTAGAGATAATCAGCTCTAAATAACAGTTTTTGCAGTGGCCCATACAGAAGCAGAATTGATCTAACTATTTTTATCCACTGGCTTTCCCTGACCTTTCTTCTAAACAAAAAATATTAAGTTGACTTTCTGTACCCAATTATCCTTGAAGACAATGTTGCTATGAAATGGAGTCTTAAGGCCCATATTGTGTCAGCTCCTATTTCATTAAAGCTCCCTTTATGAATGCTAAGCTACCTGCTGCTGGCCTGTGGTAAAGCTCAGTCCTACCAGTTATTTCATTACCCATTTCTGATCTAATCAGGTTCTGAGTCTTTATATTCTTTCCCAGAAATTCCCTAGGCAGAAAACTAAGTTTCTGCCTTCACTTTCTTAAAACATATGAAAAATGTGTAGTTCTGTCCACTTAGCTGCTTTCATGGTATTGCAGTATCTTCTGCCTCTGCGTTGATACCAACTACTCACTCTTGGGACTAAACTTTAATTTCCTAATGTTTGTGCACACTCACGAGGAAGTGGACTTCTGTGAAGATGGTTCAAATCTCTTGGACACTGGAATGAAAACTGATTTCATTTAATGTACTTTTATCCCTTCTCTCTTAGTTTTGTGAACAGGGCTCCTCTGTAGGCTTTTGAGTGAAAAACACTGAAGTGTTGGCACTGGACCTAGCTTTAAGATGCTTGCACAGTGGGAGCAGAGCTAGGATTTTTCAAGGCTCTGGAATAAATAAGCCCAATTTTTTAAATAAATTATAACCACTTTCCCAGGAGCACAAGGTGCCAAGAGGCTCCACCAGAGCATGTCTCTCAAGGGGCGCAACTGGTCATGTTTGGTCCCACAAAGAACAAGATCTCATGTTGTAATTTTACAGCCACCTACTTCAAACCCTATGCTGCAGAAATCTTGCATGTTTGATTCAGGGTTTTAGGATTGCTGCACGCTGCTATTGCTTTATTAAGCAGATCAGGTGTGATAAGGATCATATTTGTCTCTGGAAGCAAGTGAAGGAATGAGTGTGGCTGCCACTCAACCTTTTCCTGGGAAGAACTTGATGTGTGCAGAGCCAGCCACCACCTCAGACATTTACAGGAAAACCCACTGCTCTTGTCACCTAGTTACAATGTAAATAGCCAAGGTGCACTACAGTGTTTATAAATAATCCTCTTACAGATTTTACCGGTTTAGCTAGTTAACTAAAACTCACAATAAACAGTTTTCACGTATGGGTATTTGCAAATTTTACCATTAAAATCCTATTAAGCCTGATGGCCCCAGTCTTGCTTTTGAAGTAGTATCATGATTTGATGTCATCATTTAATTATATGCTATAGAGGGTGTGGCCCAAATTAATTCCTAAAGTACAAACTAGCAGTTATAGTAGCCTCATAGGGAATGGGTGATAGAATTACCAACTACATTTTTGTGATTAAAGATTCAAATTTTAATTCTCCTGCAAAAGTTTAAACTTCCCTTAATCTCCAAGTTCATTTTGTGTCTTCCTAGTGGGAAGTGGCAACTCTGCACCACTTGTGTGTAAAGGGAAAAGTCAGGTATCTAAATGTAATGCTTGTTATCAGGGACACAGGACAGACCACATTTCCACACCCCTCCCACCACTCTTGGAGCAGTGAGTGGTGAGAATCTCACCATTCAGAAGTCATACCTGGACAATCCTCCCAGTCATAGCAGGTGTCATAGCCGCAGGGCACTTTCCTCAAGCTATTTGCAGAGAGCTTTGCCCTTTCAATAGCCCAGTCTACGTTGGAATCACCATGGCAAGGGCCAGCATGCATGAAATGAAATGGCTGCTCTCCAAGGCACATTTCAGCTGAATAGTGACAGCTGGGCTTGGTCACATTCTGTTCGGAAGCAGCATCTAGCACACAGATGTCTTCTGAGTAGTGGCTGCCCAAAGGAAAAAAAAACCAAATTATTTTTCCAGGCTGTGGAATGAGTTCGTGCTTCTAAAAGGTCCACCAGCATGGGATGAAACACAGCAAAGCCATGGCCAGGCTGGATATCCATCTGGAGACCTAAGGCTGTCCCAGCTACTGCAGGACCTGGACCTGATACATACTACAAGTGTCGTGAGATGATGAAGCTTTGGTCCTGTCCAATGGTGAGAGAAGAGCATGTCTCTGTACAACAAGAAAAGAGGTTGTGTTACCTCTACAAGTATGTGAAATTTCCACAGGCCCTGGGGTGGCTTTTCTGAGTTGATGCAGCACTGCAGCTGTTGTGTGCAAGTCTGCCTCTGAGGCACAGTTAGCTTGGGATCAAAGGCAGGCAAAGCATCCATGCTGCATGTAGCTTCTTGCTCTCTTTCCAGATTGCTCTTGGTTACAAAGTGTATTTATTCCCAGAAAGTGCATACATTTCCGGAAAGTGCATACATTTCCAAGCAGCATAATTTTATGGAGCTCAGCCATTTCTCAAAGAGAGAATCATAGAATAGCTTGGATTGGAAGGGACCTTAGGGATCATCTAGTTCCATAGGCAGGGATGTCACTCACTAGATCAGGTTGCTTAGGGCCCTCTCCAACCTGATGTTGTAGACTTCCAGGGATGGGGCATGCGCAACTTCTCTGAGTGTCCTGTTCCAATACCTCACCACCCTCTCATTAAATAATTTCTTCCTAATATTTTATCTAAATCTCTCCTCTTTTGGTTTAAAGTTGTTCCTCCTTGTCCTATTTCTATCTACCCTTGTAAAGCCATTTGCTAAAAGTCCTCTATGATAACTCTCTGTACCTTGGAGTTTCAAAGGTCTACACAGGTCATGTTGTGTAAAATGATAGTAAATCCCAGTTTTACATATTTTTATATGCTGTGGAGACTGAAACATACAGTGTACTTTGCAGCATGTTCATCTGAAGAAGGTGAAACACAAACACAAGGAGCATGGTATTAAAGCAAGGTGTCGAGAGTGAAAATAAGAAACTGGAGAAATAAAGGAAAGAAAAGAAAGAGTTAGGATCTCCAGTAGCAGATGGTAATGTAGATAGAAGGATGTGCTGGTTTGTTGTTTCATTAATGTAATTGGGTACATTAGGAAGAGCATTGCCAGTAGGTCACAGGAGGTGATTTTGCCCCTCTGCACAGCCCTAGTGAGGCCACATCTGGCATATTATGTGCAGTTTTGAGGTCCTTAGTACAAGAGAAGACATTGAGTTCCTAGAGTGGATGGAGGGCAGGGCAAAAAAAATTATTAAAGCACTGGAGCATCTCTCTTGCAAGAAAAGCCTGAGGGAACTGGGCCTGTTCAGCCTCAAGAAGAGTCAACTGGGAGGGGACCTCATCCGTGTCTGTAAGTTCCAGCTGAATATGACAAAGAACTTCTTTACTGTGTGAGTGACGGCACACTGGAACAGATTTCCCAGAGAGGTCATGGAGTCTCCCTCACTGGAGACATTCAAGAAGCATCTGGATGCAATTCTGTGCCCTCTGCTTGAGCAGGGAGCTTGGACCAGATGACCTACTGATGTCCCTTCCAGCCTGACCCATTCTGTGAGTCTGTGGTTGTTCATTTATTTCATAGGCCATAAGTGGGGCTGTGATTTGAATACAGAGGATTAGGTAGCTAATAGCTGAAGAGAGAGTAGTCCTGAATTGCAGTTGTCTTTTGCTACTCTTCCTGTTCTGTGTCACAGTGACCTCTTGGTTTATAATTAGAGAAACTTTGACATTTCTTCTAATTAAAGTACTTAGCTTACCTACAGTCCTCTTCTGGAGACATGCAAACACATTGAGATCCAATCTGCTTTTGTCCTGGCTTGCAAGCACCTCTAATTACAGTTTGTGCATCTGAAACAAAAGGGTGAGAATCACTATAACTAGTAAAAAGTGAACAGAAATACTGTAGACTTCTGCCATAAAAGCTAAAATGGATTTATTTCTATTATAAATTATTTCTTTTCAAAAATTGCCATGTTTGGGACAGATATTTCCATCAGTCTGCAAAAATCACAGGAAAATCCTGTTCAAGAAGAGAAGCTGAATTTTCAATGTAATGCATTCTCCTTGCTTTAATAAAGGCTTGTTAATGCTGCCAGCGTTTGTTTTGTTTGTTTTTGCTTTTTCAAGAAAGCAGTTCTACTGTCTCAGTTTCATCACTAAAGTTTACAATGCATTGCATCCAAAAATTCTGATCTTAATGCAGAAGTTTGGGGCTGAAATTATGTGTCACCATGGTAGGCACAAAGTAAAACCAAAACTAATGAACAGATGCTGTATGTCTTAAAACAAGACATAGGCCTCCTGGTTCTAGCTAGCTAAAATAAACAGTGCTGTTAATACCAGCAACATAGAAACAGTAAAGTATCTGAAGGCATACTGACCTTTTTCACATGTAATAGAGCTCAAAATAGGAGGTATCCAGGACAGGTCTTTCCCACAGGTATACTTTATGTGACCGGTAACTATAAACCCAGCTCGGCAGCTCAGCTTCATAGTTTCACCAATGTCATACTGTTGCTTAAATGGGGAGATCATGACACTCTCAGATATTGGTGGCCTGAGGCATGCTGAGGCTGTAATTAACAATAAAATAAAAAAAAAAAGCGTAATTCTGGTTGGTTTTATGGTGTGTGGATATTTACAGCAAGCCATACTGTTTTACCTGAAGAGCCATATAAAGACACTCGATTGCACTGAACATTTTACATTAAAAACTAAAAAAAAAAATTTAACATAATAAAGTCTTGAAATTTTCAGTGCACTGTCATAGTCCTTAGAATAATTTTCAAGCAATAACTAAATAATTAAAATATGTTTCTAATGTAGACCAATATGAGTAACTTAATTTTCAGTTTAAAAAATAATAAGAATGGCATTAGCGGCATATTTTAATTTTTCTTTTGTAAATGAAACAAAATGAATGGCAATAGAAAGTTCATAAATTTTTCACTTTCTTTTTTTTTTGTTAAAATCAAAAAAAGTCAGTGAAATCACACCAAGTTCTAGAAAACTACTGAAATTTCTCCTGTTAGCAAATACAGACTAATTTGATCCTTAATTCTTAACTGGACTATAAATACTTCAAGGTATTTATTTATTGTGGAGATTTTCAAGGCAGCCTGAGAGTTCATGGTTAGAGACACGTCATCCATTTAATTAAAAGAATAGTACACAAATTTCTCTAAGAGCAGCTTCTTAACTGTATCAACTTAAAGATATCTATGTAAGTCTGAAAACAAAAGATGAGTCCTTTTGTAAAAGGTATTTAAAACTAGAGAAGAGAAGGACCTCACAGCATCCATCTCAGGGTTTTCTAATGCACTGAATATCACAATACCTTACAAAGCACATAATAGTTACACTTCTGAATTGAAAGAGGAGTGATGTAGTGACTCAGGATGTTTTTGCCATCTTTACTTGAAGTGCCTTCTGAAAATGCTCTTTTCAGATACCCATACAGATTCTTTTGTTAAAACCTCTATTAATGTATTTGTTTATGTCTTTTTCTTCCACTTCTGTTTGTTGCTGGGCTAAATGAGTTTTCTCTTTCTTACGTTGGCATTCAACATGTTCCTGCGTCCAGGTTTGATCTGGCAGACACCGAAGATATTGATAGCCAGTGAGGACATGACCACTCACACAGGCAATTTCAGCTTCTTCCCCCACAGCATACTGGTTCTTTTCTTTCTACAAAAAAAACCCAAAAAAGTAATCAATACCACCCAACATAACACAACAAAACCACCAAAAACAACCTGCCAAAAAGCCCCTCAAAAATCTGTAGTAACGAGACTGGACGTTGTCAAAAGAAACAATGGCAAAATTCTGATAAGATGCAATGAATGCTTGCTTTTTCTACTCTGAAATATGAGTCATCCACTCACCAATATAATGATTAGTTTGTCCAGTTACGCTAACTGATGTCATGGTTGCAAAACTAGGATTCAAGGACCACCTGACCTTTCTTCAGTTGCTGGTGTACCGTGATGGACTAGAGTCCCACAACAAGCCATATACACAGCAGCATGCTGACTAGCACAGTAGCTAGCTTGGATATCAGGCACATGTAGCAAAGAAGCTGTGAAATTTCCCATCTCTGCTACTGCTTCACTTCGCTTCTGTATTATTTTTCATACTCACCCTGATAAAGCCATTTTCTGGTGGGTCTGGCCTGGAGCATCCAGACTTAGGTTCATCAGTGGAGACATCCACTTCTTTCCTGGCTTCATCATCGTTTATACAAGGAGCACCTCTGAAAAGTAAAAATTTTCTGTAGGGATGTTTCTTAAGCATTGGTGTCATCATAACAAAGGCAGAATGTCAGAAACTTTGGACAGGAAAGCTGCGTATCCTGTTCTCCTTTCCTCACAGTGAAAAAGCTTTATTCGGTTGAATAGAAGATGGTGGACAAAAGCTGCAGGTGTCGTTAGGAGGGAGAAAGTGAGAGCACTAAAAAACCACTAAATATATCTATAAAAATA
>NW_008679045.1:0-587 GCF_000695815.1 Acanthisitta chloris
TAAAATAAGATGGGAGCAGCACGAGGTGAGAGCAGGGGCAGTCACCAAACCTCCACACATCTGTATAGAGTGTGTCTCTCCCCCTTTCCAACTTGTCCCCACAAATCGTGAGAGAATGTGTGCTGTGGCACAGGAATTTTTCACTCCTGTCTATCTAAAGGGGCTGCAGCCCTTGTACCCCATCTGTCGGGTGGCATCCAGTGCTCTGAATCCATGTTGGCATTTAGCTTAATCACAGAACCATGGAATGGTTTGGTTTGGAAGGCACCTTAAAGCTCATCTCATTCCAACCCTCTGCCATGGGCAGGTATACCTTCCACTAAACCAGGCTGCCCCAAGTAGTTTTATGCTGTATCTCCAGTGCACTCACACACATGTACACCACCTCTAGCATTGCCATTCCATAGCTACAGAGCTTTATTTAAGGGTAGATAGAGCAGAGCCTTGGTGTGGCGCAGTGCTGAGTTATTCTCTCTGGTTTTCTGTAGTCTACTTTCCATAATATGCAAGCATTAGCCTCACTCCCTTGTCCATATCCTAATCTGGATGATATATTTTTGCAGTTTCACTATAATCAGTATTCATCA
>NW_008679045.1:617-3256 GCF_000695815.1 Acanthisitta chloris
TTACTCAACAGTTGCTAAATTTATGAGAGATGGCTACACATTCATTACAGTTTAAAAGAAGGAAGAGCCTAATGTGCTTCACACTGTCTCTCCAGCAGCCTATATAGTTGTGTTACATGCTTCTGAAGAAAAATCGTGAGCTTTATGCCACCAAAATAGTTGTTTCATATTAGAACTGTGTCCCCAATCTAATGTACATGACATTGCACTATATTCCAGAGGAGCAGGTAGCTGCCTCTGCAGTTATGCTGCCAAATACTTTGTATGATTATAAAGAATTATTTCACTCTTCCCTCCCCTGGATAACTTCTCAGACCAATGGTGTTAGCTGCAGGATGTTGATATTTGCCAGAGAAAATGACTTGAAGCTATAAATGTGACTTTTCTGTGTAGAAAGGATCCTTCATTCTCATGAAATTCTTCCAGATTTTGCTGAGCTGTGTCTTGTCCCTTTTCCCAGGGGAAATAAAAACTTTCTTCATTTTTTCAGGAAAATAATTTATTCCTTATTAAAATAATAATTTAACTGTGGTGTGTGTCGCAAAATCAAGTAGTCAGAAGTGAGGTAGCACCAGATTTGCATACTCTGGACAACTTGAACTTGTAATGCAATGATTTAACACTTAATTCCTTGAGAGTTTGTCGTGTTGAGCGATGAGCCACTTGGACCAGAACTGGCAGTTGTGCTTTGAATCCAGCAACATTGATCTCCTTTAAAGGGTAGCATGAGTCAAGGGCTTTTCTGGCTGCTTTTCCTGCATGGGGTCAGGTCAGGGCCAGAAAAAAATGTCAGCTGAGAGAAGAGAAAAGCAGTTTTAGTTTTCTAATTCTTTCTGGTTTGTTTGGCAATTGCAGACCAAATTTTGTTGGAATATAAGGAACTGTCATTCCACAAATTTTGCATGATACTGGATTACTGCCTCTGTTTTGCATATGCTAAAGCAGTGCAGATGGTGGTGATAGAGGAGGTAAGAGCTGTGAGAGACTGCTTTAGGCTCCCAAAAGTTACCTGCTAGCCCTCAGCTGCGAGAACAATACTTTTATATTGCCTTAACAACTGCAGAAAAGAGAGAAGCCACTGCTGTTACTGGGATGAGAGAAAGGCAGAAGTTAAGTACTTTTTATTCACAGTTTTATCCACTATTTGGATGTATGAACAGACCAGATATTAAAAAATAATTAAAAAACTATTGTACTGAACATTCACCTTTCATGGAACTCTTAAAATATTTCAGTAGCTTCAAGGCTGTGTTGAGCACTGGAGGTGAGGTAAAAGAGCATTTCTATTTATGGGGTTTTGAGGTCTCTCTATGTTCTATTCATTCCATTTTCTTCTCAACCAATTAAGTTCTAATTCTTGTTTATATCATTGTTTGTTGTCATGGAAATGTCTGAAGGCTTTGAATATAGAATGATTATGTGTTTATTGTGGAAGGAAACTGGAAAACAGACTCCAAGGTAGAGATCTCCTATTTTAAAATGATGTACCTTCAACAACTGAGAGAAAAGCAAATGCAGGTATTTTATTATATTCAGGGACAGAAGATGTTTTGACTGCTATTATAAATGTGGTTTAGAACAGAAGGGAGCACCTGGTGTATGCTTTCAAAGGTTATGGTTTAGCAACCCTCATCAGTGAGGGGCACTGATGAAACAGCCATAATCCAACTTAATAATGTAAAATGCAGAATGGGCTCAAATTACTTTACAGTTGCTTGTGGGACAGTAAATATCTATGAGCAGACTTCAAAATGGTGCTAGTTTATTAATCAGCAAAGCTGTGCTTGGAGGTCACCAATTCAGAGACAGCTGATATAGACTTAGCTTTTCACTGTGCTTCAGCTCACTGTGCCACTAGGTCAAGCCCTGGGCATCATGTTCATTAGGCTTGTTCACCAACTGGAGAGAGAATATGGCCCATCAGTGTAGTGATGCCACCCTCTCTCCTGTGGGCAAGGACACCTTCCACTAGCCCAGGTTTCTCCAAGTCCCATCCAACCTAGCCTTGAACACTTCCAGGGAATGGGCAGCCACAGCTTCTTTGGGCAACCTGTGCCACTGCCTCACCACGGTCACAGGGAGGTCACTATCTATAGTTTTCCAGAAATTATGGCAGTCAGGTGAAGTCCCAGATGACTGGAAAAAGGGAAACATAACCCCCATTTTCAAAGAACGGAAAGCAGAACCAGGGAACTATAGACCAGTCAGTCTCACCTCTGTGCCTGGCAAGATCATGGAGCAGATTCTCCTGGAAGTTATGCTTAGGCACATCGAAAGCAAAGAGGTGATGGGTAATAACCAGCATGGCTTTACCAGAAGCAATTCATGCCTGACAAATTTGGTGGCCTTCTATGATGGGGCCACAGAATTTCTAGATAGGGGCAGAGCAACTGATATCATCTACCTGGACTTACGCAAAGAATTTGACAATGTCCCGCACGACATCTTTGTGTCTGTATTGGAGAGACATGGATTTGATGGGCTGACCACTCGGTGGATAAAGAACTGGCTGGATGGTCACATGCAGAGAGTTGTGGTCAGCGGCTCATTGTCCACGTGGAGGCCAGTGATGAGTGGTGTCCCTCAGGGGTTGGTGCTGGAGCCAATATTGTTCAACGTCTTTGTTGGCGACATGGACA
>NW_008679046.1:0-3688 GCF_000695815.1 Acanthisitta chloris
CCCGCGCGGCAGCCACTGGGCTGTGGGTAAGTCCGGGTTAGCGCCCGGAGAGGCGCCGGAGCGCAGAGTCCCCGCGTCCCGTGCCCGTGTGGGGCAGGGTAAGGCTAAAACCTACAGCTTCTCTCTCCGCTTTTTCTTCCGGCAAATCTTAACGAGTGCCTCCCCCTAGCTCCAGGAAAAACGCTTGGTTATCTCTGCCCCTTCTCAGCGACGTTTTCTCTGAGAGTGTAGCTCGACGGAGGAAATGAATTGTGTGTGACACTGATAAAATCTCCGGTCCCAGTAGTGCTTCAACTTTGACAGCATCTAGCCCCTTTCCTTCCTTCCTTCAGCAAAGTCCATTTGGTGTTCGAACAATCAAATCTTTACCCGTTTTGGATAATTTCGTACTAATGTCATTGTCGTTACAGGACATTTAATGGGGAAAAAGAGCAGTGGAGATTTTCCTTATGGTTTTGAAGAAGAAAACAAGACACCGTCGTCAGAATTACCTGACAATATCAAGCAGCTGGAAGACTATCTGCAGTGGGAAGAAATCTCAAAATATTTGCTACGGCTGCTGGAAAGGAATGAAAATAAAAGTGTTCACTTTTTAAAAGGAGGGCTTCCCTGGTACACCAGGAACAGCTGGGAGACGGATGACAATAGCAGTTGGAAAGATGTAAGTAAGATAAACCTGTTAAGACACTCCATGTATTCAAATTTTGGTTTACAGTAACATATCAGCCTCTTCTAACTTGTACCTTGTCCGGAAATGCAGCAGAAATGCATCTCATGCACTAGACATTCAGTACAGTGAGACTCTACTCTTGATTGCAGGTTGTCACTCACAGATTGGATTTCTGATGAGTTCATTGGGCACAAACTCAGCAAACATTAGGCAGATTTTAGTGTCTGGACTCCCTTCAAGATACTTGGTTGGGCCATTCTTTTATTTTCTTCATGTTCGAGTGACCACACCAGCACTGCGTTCTGTATTACCCACCAAACCCAGCCGGTGTGACGATCGGGTGTGAGGGCAGGAGGGAGGCAAAGCTGCTGTGTCTAACGCCACATCACACTGACTGGCTCCCTCTGTAGCTCTTCAGGCAGTTGCCACCTGTCTGGTTTGTGGGGTACAGCCAGGTCGGGGTGAAGCCAGTGGCTTGCAGAGTTTCTTCTGTTCCTGGCTTCGTCTTTGTCTCCTTTGCCTTTTCCCCGTTGGTGCTGGCTACCACTGTGATCATTCGTGGTCTTGCTTAATTAGTCTGTGGCTACTGATGAGCTGTAATGTGTGCCTAGGACCTCCTTCCTCATCCCTCAAGTTCTTACTAATGCTATTTCACACGATAACAAAGCTTTGCAACAGATTCTCCCCTGTGCTTTTCGAAAACCCTGTAAAATACACCAGGGGAAGAATAACAGTGAGGTTTTGCAGAAAGCAATCAGGGTCTCATGTAAATCACAAAATTTATGAGAAAACTCTTTTTTTTTTATAATGCCTCAGGCACAGTCATGGTGATATAGCTGCAGAATTCTTTTTGGTGACACTGAGATAGAATAAAAAGATTAATACGCCCCCTTAAAGTCATTAATGGGAAGATTTTTTCCTTCCCATGTTCTACTGCAATATGGAATAATTAATATTCCTGGGCTAACTTCAGCCCTGTCTCCCTTCTGAAACCCTGGTGCAGTGAAATCAGTGGATACTTAGGCTTTTATTTGAATATGGGTAAACATTTGCCCATTAAATTAAGTGATGATTTAAGTCTCTCACACCACTGATATGAACACTGCCCATAGGTTCCCTTCTGGCTATGGCTTTATGAGAGTGATGCTTATAGTAACTGTGATTAATACTATCTCCAGAAAGGAAACTGTTTCATCTTCAGCTCTGTAGTGTACAGCCTTAGAAGAACAAATTCCATTAACCTATGTAAAGAGGAAAATATTTTGACTTCTAAAAGTATCTGGCAATAAATTTTACTTATGAAGGCTGGAAGTTGCCTCTGGTAAGCTGAATCATATCTGTATTTGTACTTTCCCCCTGGTTTTTGCGCTCAGACACCGAACATGCACTGAGGACAGTGGCACAGCACACACGGAAATTTTGTACTTGGCATTAAGTACTTTCCCGACTGTATTGTGTTTGAGCTTGGAACAGAAACTAGTTCGAGGAGGAACATGTTTGCAGTGGGTTATTCTCCCCCGTGAAGTGGCCTGTTGGACTGAGGCAATGACAAGTGACCAAAGGCAGGTAAATCATGAACCTCACCGCCTGGTGATGGAACAGCTGTCCCAGACATGGGCACCTCTGAGGCCACAGCTCCCACGGGCTGGGGGTGCACCCACAGAAACGTCAGGCACGAGGAGCCCAACTCTCTGTGCCACCCTTGTGTTCCCACCCGCTGCACACAGAACACAGGCTGTGCTGGCAAGAAATGCACTAGGAGGACTTTGTTTCACAGACCTTTTCAATTTAGAGTATGAATTTTAAATTTAAGCTCAGGAATCCCCAAAGCTAAAGGATGCAGAAGTAAATACAGATAAGTACTTTAGGTAATTCAGTTCAGGGTCTTGCTTATTAGCTCAAAATCAACCAATGCATTAGTCACCACTAGGGCTCACACTGGACTGTACATTTCTAAGGATAAAAAGATTCTTTCCAAAGGACTCACCCAGAGTAGGGTAACGGCTGCAACACACAAATAGTCATAAAAAATGGAAGAGATGAGCACAATAGTTCTGGGAGTTCAACTTACGGTGGTGCACTTGCATTATCTTCTTGTTTTCAGTTAATACTTTGCCTGCTCTTCATTCTGCAAATAAATTGCAGTTAAAGTGGTTAAAGGTCAGGAGGAAAATCCGTCCTGCAAAATGGACTAAGTGTAAAAGTACGTTGGAAAATAAGCTTTAAATTGTATCTGTGACTTGGCTTCTGTACACTAATGAGGCACTATATAAATGAGATGGCAGACAAAATTATTTGGGAGAATGAGTTTTCCCATAGTTTGGCAGTTGGTTATTACACTAACCAAGACAAATGGGATCTGTTTTGGAAAGATTATTACGAATGTGTTTGCTGTGTGAATACAGAGAGCGGTTATATATTAGGTTTATTAACTTATCTTGGGCTTAGTAAATTAGTGAATTACTTTTTTCAGGACTGAACTATAAATAATGTTTCTCTTTTTATTAGATGATGGACTATCTGCTTCAAGTTGTGAATATGAAAGAGAGCACTCCAAGTTGAAAGAAGGTCTCTAAATCATGAAGAAATTTAATACTTTCTGTTAGAGACTATGTTTCCCAAGCACTCGATTGTATCAGATAATCAACAAGGTCTCTTTTCTGTACACAAGAATTCTTTTGTGTAAAATACCTAAATACACATATTCTTGTATGCTTCAGCAATGACTAAACTCTCTAGTTCATTTCCAAGGTCACATTTTGTCACTGGAATGGCTTTGATATATGTGTATATATATATAATTGTCATGGAAGGGTCTTCCAATTAATTATACTACTTACCTATCTAATCAGTTCGTCTCGTCGTTCGAAACTACACGACATTTCAATATTCGCAATAAATAGTACTGATAGAAAGGCGAAGTTTATGCTTCTCTCTCTGCTCAACACACTCCGAGAGCAGTTCGGCCCCGCGGGGTGCGGTACCGGCCGCGTCCGCCAGGCGGCGCCCTCGGACCGC
>NW_008679047.1:0-18374 GCF_000695815.1 Acanthisitta chloris
GAGAGATAATAGAATACATACTATTGGCTATACCCTACATTGTAATCTAGGACATATCAGCCTGGAGGAGAAGGAGGGAAAGAAGTAAAGGAAAAAAGTGTATCTCCCCCATAAGCTGTTTTTCTGAGGAGATGACTCCAAAACTACAGAGGTGCCTGGAATACTGAATTCATACACCAGATTGGTGTCATGACCAGCAACACTGTCATATCATAAGCCAATCCTACAAAATACACACAGGGAACATGTACTGCAAGTATGATATTGTCAGTGTAATTAGAGACAAAACACCACAACTGTGAGAGGAAATAAATCCAAGTTGTAACCAGTGACTATTAAAACAATGCAAGGAATGTTTATAACAATTTTCTTTCAACACACTTGGGTCATATCTGTCATTATCTCAACCTGTTTTGCCCCATGTTGGGTGCCAAAAAGGACTGTTGTGGTTTAAGCCCAGCTGGAAATTAAGCATCACACAGCCACATGCTCATCTTCCTCCTCCTTCCACCCTCCACCAGTGGAATAGGGAGGAGAATCAGAAGTAAAACTTGTATGTTAAAATAGGAACAGTTTAATAATTGAAAACAAAATAAAATAGAATAATAATGGTAAATAATAATGGTACTAAAAAGGGAAAGAAAACAGCCAACCACACAAAAATAAACGATGCACAATGCAATTGCTCACCACCTGCCAAATTATGCCAGATTCCCTTCCCAAATCCAGATCAGCCCCCCTTTCTGGGTAACCCCCCAGTTTATATAATGATAGTTTATATAATGATAGTTTCGGTCAACAGTTTGAGTGACCCAAACTTTTGGCCAGTTTGGGTTACCTGTCCCAGCTGTGCTCCCTCCCAGTTTCTTTTTGTGTACCTCCTCGCTGGCAGAGCATGAAACACACACACAAAAGAAGTCCTCGACTTCAGATAAACATGACTTAGCAAAAAACTACACATCAGTGTACTATCAACACCATTCTCATTCTCAATCCAAAACACAGCACTGTACCAGCTATTAAGAAGAAATTAGCTCTATCCCAGCTGAAACCATAAAATATATTCTTATTTTAAACACAGAGATCTACGTTCCTTGACTATTCAAAAACAATTGATTGCTATTTTTGTAGATTCATTGTTTTTACAGGAAAACCTACGGATGCATTTTCTGTTTATTCTAGTGATCATTATTTTCAAATAAGAGGTAAAATACATAAGGAGGGTATTAAGAAAGAAAGAGACATATGTCTGAATAACTTTGATTCTAATTTTTTCACTTTTGAAATCTGATCCCAGTCGATGCACAGAATGGTGTACTGTCTCCTTTCTGTCACTCCATCTGGACTCTATTATTTTAAACAGAGTTGTGGAGTGTTGGCATTCACTGATCTATGAAGTTGCTACCACAGAAGTGTCTTGCATCTTAAGGTGACTAGAGAAATGTACGTAAGTAGTAAATGCTGCTTAAACAGAGGAAATATTTACAACTAACACAAAGCATTTGTACATTAAACTGTTTCAGTGTCCTAATAAAAGAAGTGTCTGGATAACATTTCTTCATGTGTTTTTATGTTCTTTGGCAGTTTTCATGGACTTACTCTGTCTTGCTGTTGATGGATTTTCCAGATTTTAGTCTCCTGTCCAGTGTGTGCTAGTTCATTGCCAAATATGTGTAGTAGAAGTCACATAAACTAATAAATCTGCTGAAGAGTGCCTATCAGGGAAGGACAGTTCTCTACATGACCAATTTCTAATACTTAGGTAGCACACTCTTATTGAAAACTGCTGTTGGAAACTAGACATTGAGCCAGATACAGTTTTGTTGTGTCTCTTTATTGAATTTCTGATGTATCAACAAACTGAAGTCCAGATGAAATATGCCCCAGCTTTGAGACACCTCCATGAAAGACAATACTTCAGTTTTGCCTACCATATTTTATGGGTAAGATTTCTCTATTTACCCTGCTAATAAAGGCATTACCACCTGCCTTTGCATGCTGTTTGTATAACTGAGCTTCATTTTCCAACAGGACATGCAGAATTGGCACAATACAGTAAGTATTGGAGTTGAATTAAAAACTGAAGTAGAATTGGAAATGTATAATCCATTGGTTAACTTACATTTTATGCAGTCCAAAAATGAGTGATAGTCCCACTCTACTCAGCAGACTACGTGTCAGACTGTGCTTGGAGTACTGTGTCCTGTTCTGGTCCCCACAATTCAAGGTAGACAAGGACAGTATGAAGGAGGTCCAAAAGAGTGACACAAAGATGACCAAAGGGCTGGAGAACCTGCTCTGTAGAGAAAGACTGAAGGATTTAGGTCTATTCAGTCTAGAGAAGAGAAGGCTTAGGGCAGAATCTCATGACAATTTTCTGGTTCATAAAGGGGATCTACAAAGAGGGCAGAGACTCTCTTTTCACAGTGACCCATATGGAGAATAGAAGGGGCAATAGAATCATAGAATGGTTTGAGTTGGAAGGGTCCTTCAAAGGTCATCTAGTTCCAACACCCTGCCATGGGCATGGGAACCTTCCACTAGATCAGGCTGCTCCAAACCCCATCCAGCCTGGCCTTGAACACTTCCAGGAATGGGGCATCCACAGCTTACCTGGACAATACAATAGAATAGAATAATTTAGTTTGGAAAACACTTCCAAGAACATCAAGTTCAACTTCTGACCAATCACCACCTTGGACAATAGCACTAGATGCCACATCCAGTCTTTTCTTGAACACCCTCAGGGATGGTGACTCTACCGCCTCCTCCCTTGGCAGTACATTCCAATGCTTGACAGCCTTGTCTGTGGAGAAATTCTTCCTGATGTCCAAGTTGAAAATCCCCCTGGCACAGCTGTTCACCAGCCTGGCAAACCTATGAGCAAAAATGCTCTTCCCCTTCTCTGACGGACCCCATCAGCCCCCAGTAGATCTGGTTTCTCAGAGTGAGTCCTATGGTACCTGATAGGTACAAGTTGCATGGGGAAAGGTTTCATCTTGACATAAATAAATTTTTTACAGGGACGAGAACAGTCAATCACTGGAAAACAACCTCCCCAGGAATGTGGCAGAGTCCTCACCAAGGGAGCTTTTCAAGATGTGACTGGACAGGGTGCTGGATAGTTTCATCTAGGCTCCCTTTCCCATGAAAGGTTCGACCAGGCAATCTTATTAGGTCGCTTCCAACCTTGACTGTTCTCTCTGCTGAGAGATTACAAGAGCAAGAATTTAAACTCCACACATTATTATAAGTTAACCTGATGACGGAGAGGATGAAAAGGTTATGTAAAACCAGCACTTCCAGAGAGCCTGAGTGGTGGATTTGACTCCCCATCATAATTTTTTGTGGTCTGGACTTCTTCTGTTCTTTCACATAATAAGATAATAATACTGAGGAAAGATCAAATCTTTTTTTTTTTAACTTTGTCCAGGATAACTTTTTTAATAAGTAAGCATTAGTTGTGTTTGTCATGTTTGTACTGGGTAAAGTTTTGCCTTGGTGCCAATAACTGTAACCATGTTACAGAATCTAAACAGACCATGATACCCCTTATCTTCGTATGCAACATTTAGATTTAAAATATGGGACTATTTAAGTGGCCTTTAGAGTAACTGATAATACAGAATACTCAGTGGTAACAAAATTCCTGTTTATGACAGTTCGGATAGAATATTTTATTGGTGAAATACTATAGATCTATCTTTTATCCATCTTTAGACTTCCATAGTGACCAGCCATGAGCCTGATGTAACCACACATCAGCTGTTGAAAGCAGCTAGGGAAAAAACAAAACTACAACCTCTCAACAGTTTTGAGTAGAATTAAGGGATGTTATCAAATGGCTGGGTTTGAAAACGTTTTGGCCACTTCAATCTTTAAAATGGAAAAAAAACTAAAAAGTTCAGCATATGTATACTGCTTTGGCCGGGGAGACTCTTTGTGCAGCCAGCAGGGCAGAAGGATGGTTCAGTAAACTAACTTATGGGTGAACAAATTTTTGTTGTCACAGATGGAAAAATGGCAACAACATTTGCCTTTGGGGTAGTTTACTGTGGAACTGGCTTTGGGCAGCATGAAGCTCCCACAGTGTCCGAGCTGTTACCGTTTGAATATCTTATTTGGTGACTGAAGGAACTGACTGACACAGCCCTTTACTTCCAGAAAACAGGAGTAGCCTCCAAAGAGTATTAAAATGCTAGCACACACCTTTGTGGGTTTGTTTATCATCCCTTAAGGGAGTATTGATGGATTTGAGGGGACAAGTGGAAGAGGATATAAGGAAGACAGGCTACATGAATTCACACAGAGGTACTTAAATTATCAAACTTTGATTGTTGAATAATTATGTTGATACTGTTCATCACATGGAGGCATTCACATGTCTAAGCAATATGCTGAGCAGCTAGTACAGATATTTTAGATATATCCACTTGAAATGTGTCATATATTTCCATTCCAGTCATCTCTGTATAGCTGTTATTACACTGAAGTGGTGTTTGTTGTCCTTTCCATAGTATAGATGATTAGGAAAAGCACGTGCAGCAGAGACAATATGTTTTCTTTGTTAAAGGAAAGTATTTCAGCACTTCTAGTAAGTAAAATAAATCGAAACACATATTTTTGTGATATGAGAGAGAAAATGCACCTTTTTTCACCCCTCATTTGTGTCTCAAGTTTTTCTTATACCAGTAAACACGTATAATACAAATGACATCCTATGCAAAAACATGTTTAGCTTTGAAGAAAATGCAGCTAAATGTCACCTGCCATTAACAAGCAACTGCTTTTTGTAGACACGTGTAGAGGTATATTTTGTTTAGGGATCTGCAAAAAGCACCACATAATCATGCATGTATATCAACAGCTGAAATTAGTGATTTTGCAGCTCAGCCTCAAGAGATGTAGGTTTGTCAGAAAAATCTTCAGCAAGTGATTACAGTGTCATATAGCGAAAGTGAAACTTTTTAAGCTAGTAAAAAGATCACATGTTGTGTTCCTTGTATTTATGATCACTTAAGATTATAGGTATTATGTTTAAACTTTGAAAATAAACCAGTCTATTTAACACTAGCTTTTAATTAGTGTTAAAGCTTCTTTTAAAATGCTAATAAATACCAAGTTTATCACTAGCATGGGAGAATCCTTAAAACAGAATATAGAGGAGCAATTTG
This sequence comes from Acanthisitta chloris, assembly GCF_000695815.1. NCBI lineage: Eukaryota > Metazoa > Chordata > Aves > Passeriformes > Acanthisittidae > Acanthisitta > Acanthisitta chloris. Next base: position 5,175 of record NW_008679047.1, read on the forward strand.
ACATTCTGAAAGTGTTTGACTTTACTGTTCATTTATGTATGAGCAATGAAATGTGATAATGGGAATCATTTGTCTCATACCTGTGTTGTTATCTTTAAAATTCAGATCCTGGACTGGTTTCTGTCTGGTATAGGAGTACTGCTATCCAGAGTTTGCGAAGAGTAACAGGATGCTTTGCATTAGAACTGTATGAAACTATAGTAATTTGCAGACTGTTTGTTTATTAGCCAGAAATATTTTACTTGTTTCCAATATTAGCCAGGTAAGCTCTCTGGCATCAGTTCTATAGAACTAAATCATGAGGTACTCCAGGCAAGTTTGATGCACCATGTAATGATAATGCTGAGTATGTAGAATCCCTTCCTCATGGGAGTGACAGTACTGGTTTCCACTGAAGTCACAGTTCCACTGATTTTGTGCATTTATTACTGCTAATACTCATCTCATAAGAGAAGTAAACTGATGACCTCATTGCGTGCATAAATTACTGGATTTGATCTGTCTGTACACACTTTAAGCCTGATAAACCATATACAAACCTAATACTGAAGGATTAGAGCTTTTTTTTTTTTTTTAGTATTCCAATCATAAGCCAGAAACTGTAGCTAAGACCATTTATGCTGAGCTCTGGTGTTGCTTTTTACCATCAGAGTAGAGGTGTGTCTAATTCTGACTGGGAGGTGTGAACCATGTTGGCCAACTGAACAAGGCTGAATCTCTCAAGGTCTACCCAGCCTACTTTTTTCCTTTTGTTTGGGTTTTGGCCTGTTGATTATTTATCAATCTGAATTAGAATAGCTTTTCACTCATGTAAGCAAGACAAAACTTACTTTTATGACATTTGTCAAAAGTTGCTGAGAATCTTGAAGGATATGAGCAAATTGGTGCTGAATATGCAATCCTGTTGTTATTAACTGCTGCATTGGTTGGCTTGAAAATGGTAATATGGGAGGCAACTTTAGTATAACAGCTAGATCAAGAAAGCAATAATTTTACTCTCAGGCAGGTGGTTGTGTTTTTGACCCAACATAGCTTCTTTAATCATTTAGCTACACAGCAGATCTGAGAAGGCTCCAGATGGAGGTTGAACCCACGACCCCCTGACATAAAAACATCTATGATACCAATTACACCATCTGTTGGTCATAAAACCACATTCTCTATCTTTTCTTGGCTCTTGTGTTATACAAAAGCTGAAGGTTGAAATTTGGAGCTGTTCTAGTTTATCCATGCAATTTAATGCAGAACACATTTTTTTCACAGAGAGGGAGAACAAAGCACAATAGCACTAAAGTTCAATTTACATTCTCAGTCAGTGAAAACAAAAATGAAAATAAAAACCAGTTGTGTCTGAGTCATTATTTATACTCAAACTATGGCTTCAGTTGTATTTTTTTTCACAGTTCTTGTTATTTAAAAAAACCTAAAGAACAACTTCTACCAACATCATTCTAGTTTCTGAGGGTCCTGATTTGAAAGAAGATCTGTAATGGTAAAAATGAAATTACAGCAGTGTTGAGGTATACACAGATCACATTAGTAGCCAATATGAGCCTAGTACTATAGTAACTTTTACACTTATTTAGGGATTTGTGTTTGGAGGTAGTGTTTGGGAAAGTGTAGTATCTAGGTGTGGAGTACTGTTAAACTGGAAATTCAACCAGTCCACACCACATACTCTCAGAACACCTCTGGGTATAGGTCTTTCCTGTCTAAACTACCTTCTCAGAATCATCAAACTGTTATTCTGAAATACTTATTAGACTTTAAAATTGGATCTCAATTTTTTCCTCTTAGCAGTAAAATAGTTAACCCTAGGTGATTTATTGTGGTCATCAGGAATGACAAGGTAATACTGAGGGCTAGCACATAAGGATTGAGGTACTGAGACACAAGGTGTGATGTGTTAGGGATAAAACTGATGGCATAGGCCCATCAAAGCAAGGAAATGAGGGACAGTGTGCTACTGGTGAAAAATGGGTAACTGAGATGAGGAAAGATTAACATCTTATAAGAATATTCTGTTCATATAATACAAATTTTAACTGTCTATAGTGCTTGAGTGGGTTGTAGTTCTAGATAATATTGGCTGCTTATGGAGAGCATACGATTAAATTCCATGACTACTGTTGCATGTATTGTCTTACAGCAAGAAGACTTTAAATATCTTTCTTACCGTATGGTGCTGTGTTGATATGTAGTCAAAACAGCTAGAAAGCTACTGCCAGAAACACACATGACCTATGCATTCTGGTACCATGTCTGATGGATGGTTCTGTGCTTTGTCTCTACAACATTTCTTCTTAAGAAACCTGGTCCTCTAATACCATCATTTATCTCTCTAATACAAAAATAAATACTTGATATATAAATGGTCTAGATACACAGTAGGCAGGGGGAGTATTTCTTAAAGGAAATCCAAAATCCCCTCCCCTTGCTGGTCCTTTTGTGTTCTGGGAACTGGCTTCCTAAACTGAGAGTGAAACAGTGAATAAAGTACAGTCGAGTATACTGTTGATACATTGTTGTTTTCTTATTGCTGTGTCATCATTACTTTTTAATAAACCATCTTTTTCTTTCTTAAAAGCAATAAATAATCCATATAAATGGGTTATTTATAGGGGAAAGAAAGAGTTGAAAGCTGAAATTGAAAAGTTTCTATAGAATCTATAGAATCAAGGAAGATATTTGAGCTTTCTATTTCAAGATATTCCTTTTGTGTACATCTCCTTAGGGTTATACCACAGACTTGGCAAATGTTGAAGCCAAAAAGAAGTAAGTAAGTGCACGTCAATCAGTAGAATAGATAAAGTGACAAAAGCATAATTCAGACAAATTTTTCTTCTGCCATGAGAACAATTGATCATACTGCCACCAGAATCTTTATCCTTGATTAAACATGTCCTTTAACAAAACCTATTTTCATGACTTGTGATAGAATCTGTACTTGGTGATGTCTGTATATGATGTCTATATGATGATCTAAAGTATAAACAATGATGACTATAACTTATAATAACAAGAATTTATGTCTGTATTTTCTGAGTACTAAGTTCAGACTCAACTTTGTTGTATTCATCTTCATAAACAAATGTTGATGCTTCAGTGTTTCTTCATGCTAATGAAAAACACTTGTTTGTGGTGGCAGAATTTAACATTTCAATGTGATCACAGAGTGGTTTTTTATTTTATACATTAACAATAATACCCATCTTGCTGTTTTTGAAAAAAATATATCCTGGAAAGGATCTCAAAAGACCCTGTAGTCTGTTTTGAAGCAGGATAAAGTAGATATCAATAAATGGTGCTAAAGTCTAGTCTTACTCATACCAGAACACTTCTGCTGAATACAGTTATTAAAAGACTAATCATACTGTATCCATGTCTGTCTGCCCAGCAACTTCTTATCAGACTGCTGCCTACAGCAGACAAGAGGAACACCTGTAAGAAAGATGACTTTGCCTCACTTAAGATTATCCTTTCTGCTTCTTAAGATCTTGATAATCATGTAATCGCAGAATCAAAGAATTTTAGGGGTGGGAATGGACCCTACACATCATCTAGTCCTGACCAGCCGGTCATGGGCAGGGACACCTCCCCACTAGACCAGATTGCTCAAGGTTTCATCCAGCCTGGCCCTGAACACTGCCAGGGTTGGGGCAGCCACCACAACCCTGGGCAACCTGTTCCAATGTCTCACCACCCTCGCAGGAAAAAACCTTTTCCTAATATCCAACCTAAACTTCTCCTCCTTCACTTTGAACCCATTACTCCTTGCCCTATCACTGCAGTTCCCAATAAAAAGTCTCTCTCCAGCTCCCTCATAGGCCTTTCAGATATTGAAAAGTTGCTATGAGGTCTCTACACAACCTTCTCTTCTCCAGGCTGAACAGCCCCAACTTCCTCAGCCTGTCTTCATCTGTCTTTGTAGGGGAGATGGTCCAACCCCCTTATCAACTTTTTGCCCCTCTTCTGGACTTGCTCCAACAGTTCCATGTCCTTCTTACATTGGCACGCAGTGTTCCAGGAGAGGTCTCATGAGAGCAGAGTAGAGAAGGAGAATCACCTCGTTTGACCTGCTGGCCACACTCCTTTTGATGCAGCCCAGGATTTGATTGGCTTTCTGGGCTGCTAGCACACCCTGATGGCCCATTGTGAGTTTCTCATCTGCTGTCACTCTCAAGTCTTTGTCCTTGTTGCTGGTCAATAATATATATTGCTGGATAATCCACTAATGCTGGATAATCTTAAGTGTGCAAAAGGACTCAGTAACAGTTAGCTTTAATAGTCAAGTCCCGTAGTGCTGGTCTCATTTCCTTCATTTAATGTTACCGTAAATACTGCAAAATATATTTTACTATCTGAAATATCCTTCTTGTAGTTCATTCCATGTTTGAAAATATTGTATGTTGTATATTAAGGTGGTTCTTATGCTTCCACATTACTATTTAGCTCTCAAGATGTTATAATTAATGCAACTAAAACTTGGCAGAGAAGACTTCACTGCCTGAGCATAAAAGGAAGGAATTTTTTCATGTAGATGAAGGCTAGTTTTCTGAAGTAGACTGAGGTTCAGAGTGGTAAGAGTTTTGATATCAGGGGTGCAGGTTTTATTTCTGTTACTGTTACAATTCCTATACAATTTTGATTAACGTCTCCATGGTTTTAGTTTCTTCACCTCTAAGAAGTTGTTACCACAGCTTCTTTAATTTTGGCTTGCATATGTTAATGTTTCTATAAGACTTTGTAAACCTCTGAACCAATAGTTTATGTAGTACAAAATATTTATTATGAGGCAAATCTCTGTTTTCAAGTCTTGTGTCTTCCAGCTCTGTGCTGTGTAATTTATAACACATCTTTAAATCTCTTTAGATCTCTTTTGGAAAGAACTGTTACATCTGAACTCCTTCATGACTTCTGACAGACCTGTCTAAATATCAAATTATAGCAACATTGATAGTAAAACTTTAAATGGCAGATTGTGATGGTTATGGTTATCAGTGTATGTGTTTTGGACAGAAAAGTATCTCCTAACGTTTACTAAGACCAAATAAAGTTAGATGGAATAAAACTGTTAGAATTACATTGTGTAAATGTCAATGTAAATGCAGACTTCACAGTGAAAAATTATGAAAGATGACCTGATAAACAGATAAGTGTAGGAAATTATTTTGCTAATTGGCCATGCATTTTTCTCAAAGTTCAGTGCCATCAGATTACACCAAGTATTCCTATAAATGGTAGTTCAAAAAATGTAAACTGTAATGTTTAATCCCTTTGCTGGAAGGTATGCATGTTTTTGTTTATATAGAAGTTGGTTATATTACTTTTGTTAGGCATGTCTGATTAAAATTTGCCAAGAAGGTTGTAGAATAGTTCCCATGTGGATACTAAGTTTCTTCTTGTAACATTTCAGATTTTATTGTTTCCATAAGTTTTCAACTTCATTCAAACCTTTGTTTCAAGTCTTCCCAACAAATTTTAGTTATGATTGTTCAAACCTTCTTTGTAATATATTGCATCAGATTTTAAAGAAAATGCTGACAGCAGTAGTATTTATGTCCTGCATACCAAGCAGATAGCACATGGTTTGAATAACGGGTACCCCTGCTGAGTGTGGATCAAATCAAAATCTTTCATAGTCATGTAAAATGAACTGATAGAAATCTGTCTTTAAATGTGCTTTTTTATTTAAAGATGAATTCTTTTAGGGTTTATCCTGCCACTGATGCATGCATGTGATTACCACTAATGCTAATGAAAGCTGAAAAAGCTATGGCTTCAAGAAGTCCTAGAAGTCACCCCGACCTTATACCCCAGTAAATAAACAAAATGAACCCCTGGAATTTATTGTAGGTAATAGTAAGGCTAACTTAAAAGTCGTAAACATCGCAGTTCTTTAGCATTATTATCAATGCTAAGACAGGATATTTTTGATTAGGCTTTGGCCTGTAATTCTTAACAATAATTGCTTCCTTTCTTATATTTAAAATTTTGAAGTGTGAACTAAAAGTAAACAGAAAAAGTTAAATTTCCAAGAGTAGCATTAACTCAGTTGTATTGTATATGAGGAAAATATTTGTATTTCGGTTAATTTTTATGGAAATTTTATCACCTGGGGATACAATAACAGAATTTTATAAAATTCCAAATGTAACCAAAAACTGATGGCAGAATGAATATATGTACATTCTGGTTTAAGTTGTCTTCTCCTTACTGCACAGTCAATTGTCTTCTTCCATTTGATTTAATGGCATTTTTTCCAAAGAATTTAAACAAAAAGGGAAAAAATTGTAGGTTTGGAATACTGACGGTTGGTTGCATTAGAAGATCTTGTAAGGTTCTCTGTTTCAATAACATACACACATCAGAATAAAACCACGTCCGTGATACATCATTAATAAATTACACACATACCCAGCACACAGTCTCCATGTCCTAGGAACTCACACTCTCATCCACCAAGAAACTTACTCAATGAGGGCAGCATCCAGGGAAAGCTGTAGATTTTATATTCAGTCCCATTGAGTATGAAACTGGTAAGAGTTCTGCTAAATTATATTGCGTGCACACACACACACACACACACACACACACACATATTTTACAGTGGAAAAAATTATTTCTCATTATTCCTTCCACCCAGACATATTTATTTAGCTGTTTTTATTGCCATGTGTGGCTCAGAAGCACTCTGCATCTTTGAGGTTCATTTCAGTATAAGCAGCCCTGTACATTTTAAGTCACAATATAACAAAAATCTTCCAATTCCTATCCTACCCTTTCAAAAGTACAATTATATATTCTGTCTTTTCCCACTTCCTGTTGGATTAAAAGCTATGCAAGGGTAGAAATGCAGAGTTTGAGCAGACCACCTTCATATGTTTTATGTTAGAGACTAAACAGCAGCCTTACTGCCAAATCAGTGTATGCCTTCTTGTCTGACTTAACTGCTATTAAATACTGAGTACTTCAGAAAAAAATCTCACAGAGAAATAATATTGTCTTTGCCTTCCTTATTATCCACAACTTTCAGGCAAGAGAAAAAGTACTGTTCAGACACTCCCTATTAATCCTTGACATTCCCAGAGGGCTTCAACTCAGAGTTGGAAATGAGATGTCCTGTTTCTTCACTTCCTATTTTTCTTAGCTGGGTCACTTCCCATGCTGCTTGGCAGTTGCTGAGAACCTGACAGAGGACAGCAGTGCACAGGGTCTAATTTTCACTATGCCAGCATTGCATAATTTTAGCTGTTGCACAAGGCAGCGACTGGCACATGCTGGGGCCTTTTAGACGAACTCTTCTCTACAAAAATGACACTGGTGTCTCAGAGATATCATCGAGTCTATGCAATAGCTCAGAGCATCTGAGTCTAATTTAACTGTGCTATTTAATTTAATTACAGATTTATTGTAAGAAGTTGGCCTCTGCTGCTATGGCTGGTTAGGAAAGCAAGATAGGAAGAAGTGCTCATTTAAGAGTCTTTCTGATAAGGCAGGTAGTCACTTGTGTAGCACATCAGCTGATGTTGTGCAAATAAGGTAAACCTTCATCAAACCTATGTCTCAGGAATTTCTGAACAGCATAGAAACCAAAGTTTTCTCTTCTGTTTGATCTTGGTCAAGTTACAGCTTTTACAAGGCAGCAGTAGCAACTGGTCTGATAATCCATCCTTGCCTTTTTGCTCGAAGTAAGGAATGTTGACTGTTGTCAGATGAGGGGTACCGATCCCTGTAAACAGAACCTCGAATTAGGCAGAAATTCAATTTCATAAATGGTACTCAGACCCCAATACATATTCTCACAAATCCTGAAGTGAAACAGAACATGGTGTCACCAAAGTAGCTGACCAGATACAAAAACATTGATTCCCTAATAAAAGGTGAAACAACTTACTTGCCTGAAGTCCTTTTACCTCTTCCTGTGCTGTGTATGGAGATAAGACCTTTTCATTCAGGAGAGTCATCTAATATGCCCTTAGGTTGAGGCAATTACCTATCTCCCATGGCAGATCAGACTGAGCTTGCAATTAAAGCTAAGACAAAACATGAATCATTTTTCTAAACATTGCTAGTCTCCAACCATGTTGTCTCTCTTTTGTGAAAGAAGGATACAGAATGAAATAGGTATGATAATAAGATCATGAAGGCAAAATACATTTAGATAAAGTTTTTGTACTTGTAGAATTTATAGAACATCCAGAAGAGATGGGGTAATTAGATATTTTAAAACTCACTTTAACTAAAACTTAAGAAGTTCTAGAAGAGGGCCAAAAAAGACACAGACTCCTTTCTGTGGTTGTGCAATGGCTATTCAGATTGGTCTGATTCCAGTAAAATGAATTAGAAGAGATAGGAAGCATCTTTCAGTGAACAGAAGTTTCTCACTTTTCTGTTTTGTTCTGGTGTGGGTTTTTTGTAAAATATGTATTTACAGGAGAGGTGCATAGACAAAAAGAAGGAAAAAGGACTGTATAACAGGTAGTAGCACTGCAAGATCAAACACATTTGGTAGCCAATTCAGACACAATGCAATCTTGCAATTGTATATAATGAAAAAGTTTAGTTTAAAATAATTTTACCTGTTAGCACTATGCTGCTTTTAATAGAAGAAAACCTCAATTATTCATGTGGGACTTGAGAACACAGTTTTTGGTTTTGTTCCAGCTGATTTCCTTTGAAAATATCTCTGAGGAGAAAAGGTTCTATGCAGTCTTAAAATATTTCAAAAGTAGAATCCAATGTAATCACACTTTCTGTAGTGCACTTCAGTGTGAATTCTGTGTTATCTGTCCTGTTGACTAGTTGTGTGTGTGTGTGTGTGTGTGTGTGTGTGTGTGTGTGTGTGTGTGAGAGAGAGAGAGAGAGAGAGAGAGAGAGAGAGAGAGAGAGAGAAGCAGTACATCTATTTGAGCTCATGTCTCTCTCTGAGGCTCCCATTCTTTAGGCACAATGGTCTGTGAATTCTGGAGAATATATTATTTCCTTATGGCATCCGAAATATTTTAACATTCATTAATATGCTGTATTTTCTTTTCATAAGTTTTAAAGTTCAGACTGTAGGTGAGAGCAGGGGAAAAATTGTGGCAGACAGTGTTCCTCAGAGTTGTAGACTATAGGGGAAATTCTGGGGAATGTATACTGAGAGCCAAGAGCATCTGCTCCATGCCACAGAACACAGCAGCACTGAATGGATTTTAGTTGTATTAGTGTTCCATTACTGTTTGTGTGTTGTCGTTGACGTTTTTCCCATGGTTGCTCTTGCTCCCTTATGTGTGCATGCCATATGCGCCCCCCAGTTTGTGGGGAGAAGAGGGAAGGAGAGGAATTTCATTTTACCGCAAGACTGATCCCTAGTGCAGGATTGCACTGCCTCTGCTAGACTGTTGGGGAGTTTTTCTGACTGCAAAGGCAGAGAGGCAAGAAACTTCACATCTATGCCATGAGAAATAATAACTTGTTCTGCCTACTTCTAGTTTTCTCACATATTTTAACTCTTCTCAAATATATCCATCTATTTGTGGCCCTGAACCTCTATGTACCAATGCTGAAGACTGCTGAAGGTTATCTTTATAAAAACCAAGAACAACAACAAAAAAACCCCACTAAAACCCAGTCCAAAACAAAACACAAAAAAATCCAAACCACACAAAATCAAACAAAAAAATTTCCCCAGCTTCTATTCTTCCACCTCTCCCAACATCCCCCACAATTGTGCTTTAAGCACTGACAATCACACCAAGGTTCTGAAAAGAGCATTCTCTGTAGTCAATATACCCTTGGGTGCTGACTTTAAAATTCTTGGTTCAGTTTGGTGTTTTTCTAGCACCTTCACTTCCAGATGCTCTTTCAAAATGAAATAATATACAGTTTTGTGGTGACTTGTAAAAATCTGATATGTTTTGAAATGGAACTGTATTTTTATCCTGCATATTGTACCAATCTCTGGTGTCAGATCCACTGACATGGTTGTGTTGCCTCACTGACAGAACATTTTATTTTTGGTCTTGTTTTGTAAACTGCAGCACTTAGTAGCCCAGTGGTGTGAGCATGGGTGATGGATCTGTAGTTCTGCATGAACTCAACAATTAACTTAGGGTGCTAAGGATGTACAGACACCTTTGTTTTACTTTATAATTTGTCAAATGCCTGAATATTGGTTCTCCAACTTGACATCAAGAGCTTGTTTGGAGTTTACATAAGTTAAATAGTTACAATGTTAATTGTTCATGTGTTTTTTACAAAACTGTAACATTCTAGTGCCATGGGGATGGCTGACATAAACAAGTAAAATACATTCATGTAAGTATTTCAGTACAACTAACGACAAGCTATAATGAAAACTGCATGAAAAAAGAACTTCGGTTTTATTTTTTGGAGTATGAGACTAAATGCCAAGATCACTCTTTAGTGTAATCATAGCAATTTCAAGGATTAATTGAGCTCTAAATTAAATTAATTCGGACATTCATGTTCTTGTTTAATTTATATAATGGAAACCTAAATCTCCTTCTCTATTCAGATTTTGATTCTTAATAAGTCATTCACTAACCTGTAGGAACAATGGCTATAGAAGAGAGATGCAGCTTTCTCCCCCTTTCAGCTTTTTATGACTAGAGAAGATTGAGAAGGCACCAATCTGAGGACATTGCAGGCTGCTTGGACCATCAAATGAGTGTGATTTTACAAGTCAGGGCTCTTATCAGTTCATGTTCAGGGAGTGTTGTGTGCATACTAACTTAAGAACTAAATTAAACACTCTGTTTATAGTTTCCTATGGTTCTAGGCATGAGAAATTTGATGGTATGAATGACTGAAGATTTGTTTATTCTGTGGTGGGTTGGCTTCTCTAGCAGTACTGCTTGATATATTTATGTATGTCGAGCTGGAAACAAAGGCAAGAAGGGAGATGCCCCCTGAGCCTGTTTACCTTCCAGAGGTAAAATACTTCCATCAAAATATTTATTGTGGTTATTTTAATGCATACATAAGTATCTCAATATCATATATATTTAAAGCATAAGATACAGTGATTTAAAAGTGTGGACAAAAATCTGATACTATTTTTCTTCCAGTAGAGGAAAAGCTTTCAGATTAACGTTTTTAACTTGCTTTTTATTTTGATAGTCAGAAATTTAATTTAAAAAAAAGCACAACACCAAAAACCAAATCACAGAAATGTGCAGGTAGACTGTGAACACACAGTTCTTTATTTGAATGCTGCTCCAAAGCAATTTTTGTTTTAATTTGGTGATTTCCTAACTGCGACATCTATCAGGTGACCACCAGTCTCACAGAACTCCTACACTGTGCTCAGTGTCTGAGCAACCCAGCTGGGCTTCACCTTGTGCCTTCTCACTTCCATCCTAAACTCTCCAGTTTGTTTGCATACAATGGCACAGCTTCACTAAGTGGGGTACAGTGTGTCCCACTCTTCTGTATAGTGACTTGGACAGGCCAAGTCACTCCCTGAGGACCTAGATGTTGAGAAAGATCAAGAGCCCAGCTCCTCACAGGTTAGGCTGGAATTTTCTGGACCAATGCATAACACTCAACACAGTCACCTCAGTTTCCTTCCAAAATGTGCTGTTCAGATTGTGACTAAAATTATATGGGTGCTCAGAATCAGACAGGGTTTGTTAAGAGCCTCAAGTATTGTGCCAGGAAGGTTTCTGGATCTCTGTGGAACTGAGCATTCTGTTTCTGGCTGGGGCAGTTCAGGCCATGTATATATGTCTGGGTGTGCAAGGAATATTTACATCTAACAGGATTCAGCTAATGAGATGTTCAAGATTTGTGTTACAGATTTGGACTTGGGTGTCTGAATCCTAATTTTTTATGTCGAAATCCCTTTTTCAGTTTTGGCCCATAGCAGAAATCTGTGGGATGTACTTTAACATTGTAGAAGAAAGCCTGAGAACTGATCCTGGAAATGTAAAACATGTAGATAACATTTGCAGTAATATTCTCTGCACTGCATTCATCAAAGGAATAATTTTTTTTGACTAAAGATAGCGCATCAGTGAAAATTTATCTAAGCTTGTAGGATGATTATAGGAACACCAAGACCTTTAAGTCGGAACCACATCAAATTTTACATTTTCTTTAAACTTACTTTTGTTATATTATGAGAGCAGACACACATGGCAAAGCAAATCCACCCAAATTCTGCCAGGGATTCTCAAGCTAGTTCAGGCTGAACTTCAGCTTTGCCCATTGCTCTCAACTGCTCCTATCAGGCACATACCATATGGCCATGCAAACAAATACATGCACAGCTTTTTCTTTGTCAAATAGTGACAAAACAGTTTGGGACCATATGCTGCAGAACTCAAGTGAGCTCTCTAATGGATTACATGAATAGGGTGAATCACCTCAGGAGAAATGTGCAGTTGTCCATGCTTCTTTGCCTGCTGTACTTACTTTTCTAAAATACAGGGCAAGAATTTGTACTGTGGTTTCTTCACTGTAGTGACTTCACCATAGTCCTGCCATGTGATTCTCCCTGAAAATGTGAAGTATGAAAAGGCAGTTTTTGTGGTCAGTGACAAAATAATTTGTGGCTATGCAGGTGACTTAAATTCTCAACAGCTAACTTGGCCTAGTCATTTAATCTTCATAAAATAACCGGTTTCTCCTGCTAAGTCAGAAAAATAATCCACATCTAAAGTTTCTATCAAATGCTAAATTATTCTCAAATGCAAAATATATTTGGAACCATATCCTAGTTATTTTGTGATGTCTTTGAGAGCATCAGAGAAAAAAACCAAAAAAAGTATTTTCTGGGAGGATTATGCAAAGTGTAGACTAATTTATACAAACAGTTTTATCTCCTATTAAGTTTGGAAGGCACAAAACACAGTCAAACAATCATCAGCTTCAGACGAACATAGGCTCAGAGCTTGTAACATTTTAGGCAGGTACCTGCTTCAGATTTTAACCAGTTAAACTTTGTTTTAAAAGTTGTAGCACTTCTCTGCTTTAGCTTCTTGGGTAAACTTCCTGGCACCGAGTTCATCTAATGCCCTGCATTAGGAAAGTAATCCCATCACCTAATAAGAATTGTGCTTATCATTATTACAACACAGCAGATATTGCAAGAATTGTGGAATAAAAAAAAAGTGCAGGAGAGGAGAAAGGAAACATTCAACTGCAGGTCTAATTACATTTGGGTTTTTCCCTTCCCTTCCCTTCCCTTCC
>NW_008679048.1:0-208 GCF_000695815.1 Acanthisitta chloris
ACCATGGAGCCAAACCCTGGGCTGGGACCACGCAGGACCCTCAGGGCTTTGCCTCCATCATGTTCACAAGTCAGTCCCTGTCCCCTGCTGTTGGTGATGAGGCTTTGGGGTGCTCAACTCTGATGGGGTATCCCTGGGGAGCCCCATTGCAGCTGGAGCATCACCTCTGCTCCTCTCTGCAGGAGGAGATGGCCTGGGGTGGCTGCAG
>NW_008679048.1:683-10308 GCF_000695815.1 Acanthisitta chloris
GGTGGCTGCAGTGAGGAGGTCACTGTGTCCTGGGACATTTGTGGACCAGGTCTGAGTGAGGTCTGGTGTGTTGTCACTGTGAAAAAACCCAACCTCAGAGCCTCTGCCTGCTCCTGCAGTGCTGGGGCTCGGGCAGTGACTGCCTATGGGATGGCATCTCCATCTCCTCCCCACGGAGCTGCATCGTCCTCCTGCCACTGCATCCCCCCGAGGGATTCTGCCCCTTCCACTGTTGTGCTCCTGCAGCTGCAGCATTTCCATCCTGATTCCAACCCTCACATAGAGGGCACAAAGCTGAGCTCCCATCAAAATCCAGCACAACTGGGCTACCAGCTGTGGGTCTGGGCTACCACTGCCACTGTCCCGTTGGGAAACAGGGGGAGGAGCTGTTGTGGGAGGGTTTTTTAATCCCTGTTTTGGCCTGAAATGTGGTGTCAGGAGCCTGGCTGATATATGCTGCACGAGAAGGGGTCGGCAGCGATGGTATTCTTTATTTTGACAGGGCAATGAAAGTGTTATGTAGTCGTGACGCCTCCCTGCTGCTCCACCCCCCTCGGCCTTTATCAACCTGAAAGAGCTCAGGATCCTATTTATAACCTAACCTGAATTGTGCAGTGCCTGGGGAAGGGGCCACAAAGAGCAGTGATTTATGAAAGCAAAAAAAAAACAATGCAGACCCTCCACGCTCGCCCCCGGCTCGAGGGGAGACCCTTCACCCACCCCAGCCCCGGCGGAAGGACCTGGGGGGTTCCATATGCCCTGATGTGGTTTGTAAGAGGTGAAAGCAGCCCCTGGGCTTGCTCTGGGGTTGAGATGGGAATCCAGAACATCCTTGGCACCTGGTTGCCCTGGGGTGTTATAGCTGCTGTATGGACCCAGAGCTCTGCCCTGTTCTGTTGGGTTTGCAGCTTCCATGGGTGGATGGAGTGAAACATCCCAGGGGGGTTTGCACCTCCTGGTGCTTTCCTGCCACGCTGCTCACCTCGAGGTGTCCACAAGAGCCTTTCTACAATTATTTAATAGGTTTTAAAGTAATGACTTGGATAAAAAGTGCTTTCTGCCGGCGCTGGAGCGCTGACAGATTGCAAAGCCCCTCGTTACGGCGCTGGGGGAAGGGGAGGGCTGACAGGGAAGCTCCACTCTCCAAGGTCAAACCACTTCCATCCCTCACCTCTGCCTCTCTAATAACGTGCTTGATGAGCACCAGCAGCTTCGGGGGACAGGACACTCACTGTCGAGCTTGGCTCCACGCACAGACCGGTGGGGATATCCCCAGTGCATCCCAGGGATAGGTTTGGGTGACTCAGTGCCACCCTGGCCCTGCTTCCATGCCCCAAACCCACAATCCTCAATGGCAACTCAGTTTTTCACAAGCTGTGAGCAGTTTGGAGGGAGCACTGGGGCTGTCCCTCGCTGTGCTGGGTCTGTGAGGGTCCCTGTGCCACATCCTTTCCCTGTGCCCTCCTCTTTCCCCCTTTTTGGGACAGCCAGGAGCAGGATGGTGCCACTGGTGCCACCAATGGGCCTCTTGCCCCTTGTATGTCTATTGGGTTATTGCTGATGACATCTGAATTTGGCGTGTGGAAAACCTTCCCTTCTGGGCCGTGACACATTGATGGTTGAGGCAACCCAGCAGGGTTTTGACTTTCCCTGCCCTAATTATTGCCAGATTGCTCAGCCCTGGCCCCATGCTCCCAGAGGAGGGGGCTGCACACATGGGGAGCTGAGCAGGGCAGGATGGGCTTGGGAAAACCCAGCTCACCCTCATCTCACTGTGACCAGGAGAAATGCAGCACCAGAATCAGTTTGTTTATCAGAAACTTCCAGTGCAAAAGTGTCTGGAAGCTGAGCTGAGCAGCACCAAGTGTTCCCTTCAGGATGCTCAACCCACTGTTGGGGATCTCCTCCACCTCTGGATCATCACGAGGGTGATGTGCTGGTTCCAGAATCAGTCCATGAGCATCCCATTCCTGGCACACCCCCCCGTGCTGCAGCTTCACGCTGAGGAGCTTAACGAGGGTGTTTCTTCTATCTTAACTAATTTATTCTTGTATACATCGAGGTCAGCCAGGGTGCAGGGCACTGCAACCCGAGTGAGAAAAGCTCTTGACAACGGAGATCTTGCTCTGCTTTCTGTCAAGCGCCAGCTGCGCTGCCATCGGCGTTTCCCTTTGGTGTCGGAGCTGCCGCGGACACGGCACTTCCCTGCCACTGGAATGATGGTGGGGATCAGCTGCCTGTGTGTGCCACGGGCACACTGCAGGGAGGTTTGGCCTCACCTGTGTGAGCAGAGCCGTGGGAGAGCCCAGACAGCACCGTGGCTGCTTGAGGTGCTGAGTCCTGGGCTGTGGTGAGCCACGGCACCGGCAGAACTGAGCAGAGCTGGGGGGAAATCAGAGCACAGAGATTTTTATGAGGCAGCTGCTTGCAGAGGCTTGTTGTGGGGAAAGCAGATCCAGGTGCTGCACTCAACCAAGCATGAAATGCAGTGGAGGGGAAAGGTGTGAGCTGCTGTGGCTTCTTGAGAGCAAGGAGCTCATCTTGTGTCCCCAAGGTTGGGAACAGAAGGGGACAAACCACCCAGAAAGGTGGGATGTGGATGGATGGATGGATGGATGGATGGATGGATGGATGGATGGATGGATGGGAGACCCTGGGGATGTGAGGAAATGATAGTGCTGCTGGGGCAGAGCTGCTCTGTCCTAAATCAAGTAATGTCAGTTCTAGTATAAATCCACCCTATTCCCATGGCTTTCTTCTTCCAAAATGGAGCCAATGTTGAGGCCCAGAGCTGTAGAACCTTCAAATTCTGGAATATCTTCATCAAAATACTGTCCCTCTTTCCTGTTTTCTGGAGGTCATTAGGCACATCCACAATGTGTTTGATGTCCTACTTAACCAAAAGTCTTGCAGAAAGTCAAGGGGTTCCTCAATGGAGACATCCAAAACCTCTTGAACAAGACATGCTCAGAGTTCATGTTTCATTGCACGTTGATTTATCATCCCTTGAGTTAATTATTGACCTTAGCCTTGCCTTGGTCAATATTTACCTCCCCGGGTCAATAAATCTTGACGTTCACCTCAACAGAAGTCAATATCTCCTTAGTGTTTATCTATTCCTTCTGTTGCTAATTTTGCTGAAAGCTTTTATTTATTCTCTGAAGTGCATTCGCTCTCTCGGCACACAGCCTGGTGGGGAGGAGCCACCTTCACTCACCCACCATGGACAAAGCCTCTGATGCTCCACCATGGCTCAGATGGGACATCACGGACACAAACCGTGGGTGGCATCACTCAGCTTAGGCAGGACTCTGTTTTCCTTCATCCCACTCATGAGATCTGGCCAATTTTCAGTCTTTTCTGATGGAGCTGACAGCTCAGCTGGGACCACAGCCTGGCTGCTGAGAAGACCATGTGTTCCACCAGCCTTGGAGTTGGTCAAATATTGGGGCAGGAGGGAGAAGAAGCACAGATCATCCCCTAATATCGATGGAAAGATAAGCCAGTTCTTGAGGATGTCATTCCCTTGCTTTGCTGCTGGGACCCTCGCATGTTCCCACGGCTGGTGGTGGGGAGTGTTGGTTGGAGGTGGCTGAGCACATGAGGTCTCATGGATCTCCTCTCTTAGCTCTAATGTCACCTACAGATGCCCCTGAGCCTGGGGCTGGATTTTGTAGCATTGGATATGGCCAGAGATTGTGTCTCACTGAATGACACTTTGTGGTGCTTAGAGATGTGGGTTAGGGATGGACATGGCACTGCTGTTAATGGTTGGACTCGATGATCTTAGAGGTCTTTTCCAACCTGAATGATTCCATGATCCGATTTGGGAACGAATCTCTGCTCCTTGCCTCTTGTTGCATGTCCCCTGGCCCACCAGGACCCCCTGCCATAATCCCTAATCTCTCTCCCGCCGCGAGGAGAGGGGAATAACCTCCATCCCTGTGCTCCTGCCTCGAACTTTTAATATTTTAATTGAGTGAATTGACCTGGAGTCGTCCATTGAACTCTGCCCGACCTTTTAAATAACAGGTCAAGGATTTAGCTTTGCCGCGCTGACCTCATCCCTTATCTGCTAATACTGCTCCTCTCTCAATTAGCTGCTGTCCCCGACCCGCTGGGCTCGGGACCACTTTGCCGGTGTCAGCGTGGCACGAGTGGGTGAGGGCACGCGGCGCTCGCCTCCACGGCCCTGAAATGGAGATCATTGATGCTCCTGTGGTGTTTCGTGTCCTCCTCCAGGGACTGGTCTCTGTCAGGGATCACAGGATCATAAAACCATAGAGCAGAATCATCAGGTTTGGAAGAGACCTCTAAGGTCATCCAGTTCAACCCTTAACCTGTCACCAGAGCACCAGGAACTAAAGAAATCTTCATCCTCATCTCTTACTGGTGGGGAGAACTGAGGGGAAAGCAAAGGTGAAACTGCTGTGAGAGTTCTGTAGCAGCTCCAGCCTCATCAGCCACATCGAGGAGACTTCAAGGGCACTTTTCTCATTTCCCTGGATTTTATAGATCATCAAGAGGAACAGTTTGAGATCCTATTTCCCCTGGTGAACCGAAGGGGGGTGACTCCTTGGAGTAGCTTGAGTTACTACTGTGACCAAGCCAGAAGGTCCTTCCCAAGGATGATAGTGGAAACCACTTACTAGGAGAGTCATGCCATGCTGGGGGATGTAAAAGCAATTTCTTTTGGTGTTGCAGCAGATCTGGGACCCTCTACAATCACATCAGCTTGAGCAAGGTCCTGTATGATGGGCTAAAAGAGTCTCTGCAGGTCCCTCATGCTCTGCACACCTGGGCAGCTTTCTCCTCTGTCCAGAGGTTGAACTCAACATGCAGATGAACCACTGGGAGTTTGAACCTCCAACTAGGTGACCTTTAAGGTCCAACCCAAGTCATTCCATGATTCTAGATGGCTCCTCAGTGAGGCTGGAGCCTGTTCCTGAGGCACTGGCTGGACATGGCCATGTCACCCTCTCCCACTCACCCCAGCTGGCTTGTCCATCTGCTCAGCACGGTGCCTTCCCAGGGAGCATCATTTAACTTTTATGGGAATCCAAGGGGGACAGAGAACAAATGCAAAGATTTGTAAACCCATAAAACTCTGCCTGGTCCAATTTTATCTCCACGAGAGCCCAGTTTGGAGAGCAGCCCTGGGTTCCCCAGCCCTGTTAAATTAGCACTGGGCTCTGCATTCCAGAGTATAAATATCTGCCATTGTAGTGCTGAGGAATGTGAGCGTGTTGGAGTCTAAAATTAAAGAGCTGGGACGGAGGCATCTCGGGTTACCAGAAACAAGACTCCATTGTGCTCCCGTTGGGGCTTCGCCGCGGTGCTGGGCAGGGACCGCGAGGGTTTAGAAACCGCCTGGGTTAAATGCAAGGGGCAAACGAGCCTCTAATTACAAAATTTGGATACATCTCTGCAGCTAAACCCCCACGACTGCTGCTCTGCAGGGCAGGAGTCTCACCAGCCGTGGGGAGGAGGATGCTCTGGGCTTTCACAACATTTTCCTGGGGGTTTCTCTCATCTGAGTGGGATGCTCTGGTGTCCTGTCCTCTTCTTCTGCCTCAGCTCTCCACTGCTTTAAGCACTTGCTTCAATGAAGCCCCTCTGAGACCTGGGTCACTGTTAACTGAGGGGGAATGTGCTGCAGGACTCCATCCCTCGCTTGGCCCTCGAGCGCAGCCGTCGCTCCGCTCTGTTTCACACGCGGAGCCGCGGACGCTCGGCCCGTGTTTACTGGCAATGGGGCCACTTGTGCAGAGGAATTCCTGGCCCCTGGAAAAAAAAAAAAAAACTAGTGTGGGGAAAGGAATGGAAAATGGGTCAGGGAGGAATTGTGCTGGGGCTGTACAGGGAGTGAGCAGATGTCGTTTGACCTCCTGGGGTTCCCCATGCAGCAGCATCCTCAGGGAAGCTCCATCCTGGTGAGTCCTTCAGCTCCCTGGAACCAAATCCTTCAGGAGAAACTCTTCCTGCTTTGCACTTCAGGTGGAAATGTTTCATTGGTGGAAAATAAGGAACAGTGTGAAAAAGCAGGCAGGAGCCAGATGGAGGAAGGAGCAGGAAAAGTCAGATTTGCTGTTATTTGCTGGGTTTGCTCCACTGTTTTTGTCAGGATGCAGTTCTTCCCGAGGGGGTTGATTCCGAGCGTCGCTTCCCTGGTGCAGCTTTGTTACATCTTGATTTCTACTCCCAGTTCTGACTTCCACTCCCAGTTCTGACTTCCAAGTACCACCACGGTGCTGGTGCAGCAGCAGCCGTGGAACACACAGCTCTCCAGGATGCTGGAATTGGTCCTGGGATGTAAGGAGCTGCAGGGAGAGCTTGTCCTGAAGGACGTGGTGCCACAGAACTGCAGGACTCACCAGGAGATCCTCTCTGCCTTTGAGGAGGGTTTCACTTCACATCTTGCCCCGGATTCCTGGCGGTTGCTGGTGGCATGATGGGGTTTGCCACAGCCTCGGGGGTGTTGGATCCCCCATTCCAAAGGGTCCAGAGCCTCCTTTAAATCCCACCCCATGAGCAGGGGCTTTGATAGTCATCCCAGCCCCTTGGCGAGCGCGTGATCGTGACGCAGAAAAAACACAGCAACCTCCGTAAATACGGAGCTGTTTCCTGTTGCCTTCGCGGTGTCCCCTGAGCAATCAATTTATGGCCCCTAAAGCTCCTCTAAGTGGATTTGGCCTCTCAAGATAAATCTTCTCCTTTTGTGCATGCAGGAGCAGCCCTGGGTCTGCAGCCACTGCGGCTGAATCGGGCGTTCAGGGGGATTAGACCCCCAGCAGGACCCCCAGGGCTCCGTGGTGGCACCGAGCTCCGTGGTGGTGGTGGTGGCTCTGCTGGCTCCGTGGTGGTGGCTCATCCCCAAACTGTTCTTGCATTCATGGGGCTGTGTTTTTTAATTAAGGGGATGTGTTTGCCCTGGGGGAGATCTTAGGGCTGAATTACGATCTTCCTTGTACAAATGGACTGAACAAAGAGCTCCTGGAAGAACTCTCTCTGCTCCCCTCACAGTGCAGAAAAGCCCATGAGGACCTTCCCCAGGATGAACTGGGATCCTCGAGCTGCTGTTTAGCCCCACAGAGCTGCTTTAAGTAAATAAAGCTGCTAAAGGAACCTCTGCTTCCATCTCTGCACAGTTTGGGGTGAAGGGGGTCCCCGTGCTGGGGGTGATGCTCTGGGACTCAGGGGTCACCCACTGTGCTACTCCTCCTCTGCAAAGCTGAATCCACTAACCACTTTTCTCCAGCACAGTGGGGAGCAAAGCCACCAGCCTGGGGTCAGGTACCCCCTCCACGAGAAAGGGAAGGGAACTGGGTTTCTGTTCCCCTTTCCATGGAGAAAGGGAAGGGAACTGAGTGAGCCTCAGCTCTCCCTGGAGAGGAGGAGGGTTTAGTTGCAGGCTGGAGCAGGGATGCTTAGCCCAGGGATGCTCCCCAGCCCTGGCTCCAGCCTCGGCTTGCGCTGGGCTGGAAAAGGCCCTATTAACTACACAGATTTTAAGCACAACCAGATGTGGGAGATGAAGCTGTTAAACTCCTTTTGTGCTCTCGGTGGAGGCTGAGGGGGGGTCCTGGGCCCCCTCATCGCCCTGTGCCCCCTCCACTGCGGTCACTGAAACCAGAGGCTTCTCTCAGGCTGGGGAGGGGATGGTGCCACTCAGATACTGCACGTGGCAATCTGGGGAGTCTCTCAAACCAAGACTAAGGCTCCTGCCACAAGCTCATTCCCCAATTTCTCCTTATTTACAAGTGTCATCTCCTCCAGGAATTCAGCACAAACTCTTTGTAAACAGGACACCCATTCCCAAGAGGCAAACTGCAATTCCTGCAGGCTGAAGGACTTTGCTTTCTAAATACACATCCAAGATTGTCCCTCTTAGGAGCTGGTGTGGTTTTGGTCTCATCACCGGGAGCAGGTATCCCCGAATCCCAGGAGAGAGCAGTGAGGATCCAGCAGCCTCACTGCCAATAAATCAGCAGCTCTCTGTAATTTTATGTAACGTTAATAAATCAGACAAATGAAAATAGCTCGAGCCTTGTAAGGCATAAATCACCTTCCGCTCTGGCACGGTGCTTTAAAATAATTTGTAGATTGATGGTTGTCGAGCTGAATGAGGGAGTTGGGGGCCTGGGAAGATTTTTAATGACTGCTGTGGTGTGATGTCTCCCCGGGCAGTGTCCCAGCTCCTCCCCCCTTCCCAGTTTGCCAGAAGTGGCTCAGAGGGAACGGGGAGATGGGAGAGGGGGAGAGGGCTGAGCTGGACACGATGGCACCGCTGGACATGCAGCCTTTGTGCCCTGTGTGGGGTTGGTGTGTTTTTTGGGGTGAGGTCCCCCAGGCTCAAACTGGGCAGAACCAGTTCACCTTCCTCCTCCCGTTTCGAATGGCCTCTCTGCTGGTGTTGGGTCCGTGCTCCGTCTCGGAGAGCTTAGGAAGAGGAAAAAGCAGCAGGAAATGAGCATCAGTGGAGGCCCAGAGCTCTCAATCTGTCCCCATCCTTGCTGATGGGACAGTTTCACACTTCTTGACCTCATTTTCCCATAATATTCCTTCAGAAGGAGTAATAACTCCATTAACCACTGTTTGCAATTAGACCTGGGCTATACCCAGACTCTGCAACTGGTTATACTGGCACAACTGGTATCCTTCACTCACATCCACAGGCTTGGTGCCACCAGACCAAGCTGGATATCACCAAGACCTCTCCAACCTGCCTGACCCTGTGCTGGCACCTGACCATGCTCAGCCCCTTTGCAACTGGTTTCTGCAGACACCCAGTGGGTGCCCAGCAGATGGACATGCTCCCACCACTAACCCCTCAGCTCCTGCCCACCCATCCAGCCCCTGCTGTGTTGGCAGATGTGCCCTAGGAGAGATCAAGTCCAGGGTTTCTCTGAGTTTTCTTCACGGTGCTGCATGTTTTACTGCTTTTGGAGGTGTGAAGAGTTAAGTGCTGGGCCGGAGGGTAATTGCTCCCTGACACGAAGGCAGCGTGTTCCAGCAGGATCAGCTGCTCTGCCTGCAGGTTTGATTTTTGTGCATGAGGTTTCCAGGGGGATCCAGGGCACTCGGTAGGGCTGAGACCCCTGAAAAACATCGGCATGTTTCCTGCTCATCCTGGCATGGAATCCTCTTGGATGAGGAGTGACTGGTCCTCAGGGTGTTTCAGCCAGACCCCAGCCCTGAGCATGGCACAGTCTCCAGCACCACAGGGCTGGGGTGAAAATCCCTCTCACTCTTCATCCTGCTCTGATGATTCACAGGGATGTGGCCACGTTGCTGCCAGCAGTATGAGCCATGAGCTGTTGGTCTGTTTGGGTTTAGGAGCTGAAAGGAGCTGCTCCCCGAAACAGAGCAGTGAGGCAGGTCCTGATCCAGCACCTCCTTTCCAGAGTGACTCCAAACCCCATCCCAGCACTCAGGGCTGAGCCATGAGCTTTCCACCTCGTCCTCTCACGGATTCGTGGCCAGATTTGAAACCCTTTGCAGCAGCAATTTATAGCTGTTCCCAATCCCTGGGGAAGAAGGACATTAAATAATTAGAGGCCTCTTCAATTAATGCCTCTTGCTCGTTTTTGAGCACTCGGAACTCCTCATGGCTGCTCTGGCACAG